>NW_008752221.1:39705-76701 GCF_000715545.1 Opisthorchis viverrini | reverse complement strand
TATATATATGAGCAAAACAGTGGAGCGTTAGAAAAAACGCAACGGACTAAGATCGCACTAATCTCTACATCTGTCCGCGGGTTATGGAACTCTCATGGACAACCTGCGTCAAACAAGAAGTAACGTCTACTTGAATGCTTTATACCACCAAATCTTATATGTGTGATAGCTCCGCATTCGACGTTATTGGACATGGGACCTCAAAAAATCTATACCCCGAGCAAAAGTGTGCCCCAAATGTTTGAATGGGCAGCACATAATGAAAAACACGTGATCAGTAATATCTAGGCATCAAGATTGGATTAGTCGTGATTATTTTCCGAAATTTCAGATATTTTATCCCCATCTTTGAAACTTAATCAGTCGTCCCCCACTTGCAGTTCAATCGCTTTGATAAGTGCACATGAATGTGGGCAAATGCATTATCTTCTCTGCTCCCATCAGAACTGTACAAAAGTGGCATGTTTGCACCAACTATACGCTCCTACTGGACGCAACCTGCTTGATACTGATTCCTTCCAAGAATCAGGTGCGCCATGTTGATTTAAGCGCAAACGGCAGAAAACAGGTCGCCCAGGTGGAGGTATATCAACAAATGCAATACTGCGTAAACAACTGTGAAATAATGAATTCATGCGAACCACCAGGCTTTGGTATGCTTCGGCTTCTGTACGCCACGTTAGGTGCTGTTAATTCCAAACGGGATCCCCCACAAACAGGAAGTAAACCCGGCTCACAGTTCACACCCACTCATCGCACTTGTCATAAGATGAAAAAATCCAGCGTGGTCGGGATTAGAGGAGATGCGTGATGACAATCAACGTTGAAGACAAAACAAGAAATGAAAAGGGAAACAGAAAATATGAACAGTAAATCCCTTTTTGCGCACTAAGGGGAGATATGAATTCTCCGCGTTTAGTATCCCTACCTAGGTTAACATTTGAGCAATAATTTTTCTTCTCACCAAGAGATTCACAGATCGTGCCATCGGATTAGGACTGAGTACACAGGCGATGAAGCAAAATAGATTATCTGTGCGATCTATTCTACTTCGTCACCCTGTTCACTGAGGTTTAAAATAGAGGGGTGTGTACATGTTAAAAGGTTCACGTTCAACAGTTTTCTGCGAATCTAAGGTTGGTCACATATCCCTGAAAACAGTGCTATTTACACCTAATGGTTTCTTAGTGTAGAACTGATGTATAGAGAGGTTACCCTACCAGTTTATTGGACATGGGACCTCAAAAAATCTATACCCCGAGCAAAAGTGTGCCCCAAATGTTTGAATGGGCAGCACATAATGAAAAACACGTGATCAGTAATATCTAGGCATCAAGATTGGATTAGTCGTGATTATTTTCCGAAATTTCAGATATTTTATCCCCATCTTTGAAACTTAATCAGTCGTCCCCCACTTGCAGTTCAATCGCTTTGATAAGTGCACATGAATGTGGGCAAATGCATTATCTTCTCTGCTCCCATCAGAACTGTACAAAAGTGGCATGTTTGCACCAACTATACGCTCCTACTGGACGCAACCTGCTTGATACTGATTCCTTCCAAGAATCAGGTGCGCCATGTTGATTTAAGCGCAAACGGCAGAAAACAGGTCGCCCAGGTGGAGGTATATCAACAAATGCAATACTGCGTAAACAACTGTGAAATAATGAATTCATGCGAACCACCAGGCTTTGGTATGCTTCGGCTTCTGTACGCCACGTTAGGTGCTGTTAATTCCAAACGGGATCCCCCACAAACAGGAAGTAAACCCGGCTCACAGTTCACACCCACTCATCGCACTTGTCATAAGATGAAAAAATCCAGCGTGGTCGGGATTAGAGGAGATGCGTGATGACAATCAACGTTGAAGACAAAACAAGAAATGAAAAGGGAAACAGAAAATATGAACAGTAAATCCCTTTTTGCGCACTAAGGGGAGATATGAATTCTCCGCGTTTAGTATCCCTACCTAGGTTAACATTTGAGCAATAATTTTTCTTCTCACCAAGAGATTCACAGATCGTGCCATCGGATTAGGACTGAGTACACAGGCGATGAAGCAAAATAGATTATCTGTGCGATCTATTCTACTTCGTCACCCTGTTCACTGAGGTTTAAAATAGAGGGGTGTGTACATGTTAAAAGGTTCACGTTCAACAGTTTTCTGCGAATCTAAGGTTGGTCACATATCCCTGAAAACAGTGCTATTTACACCTAATGGTTTCTTAGTGTAGAACTGATGTATAGAGAGGTTACCCTACCAGTACGTCGTCTGTCGTTTTGTGTTAATGCACAAGCAAGAAAATATAAATATCTGCTACCAATATACTTTATTTAACTAACCGCGGTAAAAAGCTTATTTCTTTGCCGTACACTTGTTGTTGGGTAGAAGAACAATGCCAGTTTCAAATCTCAAGCGTCTCTTCCTTGCAAATGGATTTCACTCTGTACGTCTGTAGGTGAAGATCGTATACCAATGTGGTTGGTAGTTCACTGCTATGATGTGTCTGTAGAATGGGTGGTATTTAGTGGAACTTGAGTGAATCGTGGTTCCGTCATCGGATAACTCTGAGAATTACCACTCCGCTTCATCTACCCGGAGCCTTATGCTCCAATATATCACCAAAATTTGTTGTTAGCGAAACTTACAGGCAGTGGCGGATCTTTAGTAATCCGAAACATGTTAGAGTCACTCGTTTTCCGGTGTCAGTGCTCGTTGTTCACAATGATGCCGAAATATCCTCCCATTGCCATCAATCATTTTTAATTTTGTGTTCATCTAAGTTCAATCTGTGTTCAATTTTGTTCATCTAGCCTGAAGCGGACGTTGTTGACTGGTGCGTAATAAATTTTTACGCAGAGGTTAGCTTGATTATATAATTTCAAGGAACCTTGTTCCGTCATATATAGACAGTTAAATCCGTTTTGTGTGTAGATAGAGAACAAAGCTGACTTTAACGTTCCAGAATTCGGTCTTGACGGTGGGCGGATCTAGTGGCTGCTTATCGACCCGCGCGTACTATCAAAGAGATCTATGATGAGATCAGCTTTCCACCAGGTTGCAGTGTAGGGTCTAATCAAAGACCCTGGGCACAATGTCATCAGCCTTTTTGACAACCGGAAAAGGCGTAGATCGTCACGATTACATTGGGGCGAATATGCAACACAGCATTATGAGGGCAGCGAGCTTGTGTAGCAACCGATGTTTTCGGATGGCTGATATGGAAAATTCAAAAATGCAATATGTCGCTTATATTTTAATAATGATGGAATCAAAAGACGGCGGTGATACGAAGAATCTCTAAAAAATTCAGTGACAAAAACAGTCCCGTTAAATCTGATTGATATGCAACAATGTTTCACACTACCTCAGCAACAGATTCAGATTGACGTAAGTGAATTTGCTTGGGCCCATTGACTGCAGGATTAGCGCAAATGCAGCCTGTAAGTTTAATTTTTAATCTATTATCACGTGAGGATTTCTGCTGCAGACATTCATTGGGGATTGCGGGCAAGCAGTTGTCAATGATGATCAACTCAAATGAACAGCAAAATTCATCATCAAATGTGCGCAAGAATAAGCACTCATTTATTCCGGAATATGCAACTAACCAATTCTGCCAAACCATTGTACAAATGCTAACAGTGAAACATCCGGTTTGTGGGTAGTCATGCTGAATAATTTCACACTACTTATTGTCAACGAATAATAACTTTTCCGGGTATGTCGTGATCATGACGGTTTTGCTCAGAAACCAGCCAAATGCAATTGCCACAGCGTGGAATCGCAGGTTCTTACATAAATATAAGTTTCATCTAGGAGCATCAGTCAAACGATTGCCGATACTCTCCGGTGCGCGATCAGCACTCATAGCTGAGCCCACCATATTCGGCCTGATATGTTTGCTTTAGGCACAAACGACACGGATAGAGTTAAGATATCATATTAACCAACAAGTGGGAATTTAGTTGCAAATATGGACGACCAAGTAGTCCCCCTTTATATTGTTCATCAACAGTTATCATTTTCCGAATTTAATCCCACTCTCATAAACGTTTTACCTATACGTATTCTCGTACAGGTCAGTCGAACACGTTTCTATCTCACGGGTAAGACCGATAGTGAAAATCCACTGAGCTTCCAGCGGCTCACCAGATTCTAAATGGAAAGCAGTTGGTGAGTTGAGGATAATGTGTGGAAAGCATCAGCAATACATCAAGTTCATCATAGTTTTTAATAACCAATTGTCTAACTTGTTCATCCGTTGATGTAGATTGCGTCATTGTTTAAGTGCGCATTATGCTTCTATTGTTTTGACTCCATTAACGCCTCCCATTTCCATGTAAAGGCATCAATATGCAGCTACGATAAACTGCATGCGAATAGAGGAAAATGTAACCGGCCTTGTCCCAAAGGCATTCTCTTCGAATATTTTTGATCCGGCAGCATCCCTGGCTTGCCATAAGCTTACCGGTGTGGTCTAAGATTGTCGTCACTTTTGAAAAAGTGTACAAGTTTGTCGACTGCAAGCGAAGATCTGCTCAAATCAGCATTACCCGGGTTGTTTTTGCTACCTCCATCTTAATTTATATTTTTATTCCGACTTCTAGAATGAGGACAGGCCAGATTTAAATGTTTGTTCAGGCCGACAACGCCACCCTATATGGAATCGAGGTAAACGTATGTTTTGGAATTTCAGCACAGTTTTTGATATGTAAGAGACATCCAAACCGTTTCAGTCGTTGTCTTTAAAGTATTCAACGTAGATCATTGTGGATTTTCGGGATCGTGTCAAAGTTAGAAACAGTCAGTAGATTCCTGTTATGCTCTGCTTGGGAAAACAATGTCCCGCAACCGTAACAAAAGACTGGGCAAACCACTAGTGCGCCTCCGTGCGTATATTGATTCAATTACTGTTCATAATGTGTTATTCAGCCGCATAAGACATTTGTGACGCCAGCTGTCTGAAATTGAGCCTCTTCATTTAGCTGCCCATTGAATAAACTGAATAAAATAGTTAAAACCAAGTGCCTTATTTCGCTAATTTCTCTGTCACTGTCCTTTGATACTCGGACACGTTCATATATGTTGAGAAATATTTTGTCCACCAGGTATCAGTATCGTATCCAGCAAGTGCTCAACGCGCAGCCAGATATCTTATATTATGTTAAGATTCTGCCTGCTTTCTGACCGACAGGACACTCTTCTTAGCTTATTCCAAACTGGCTATCCTGATTTGGAGAGTCAGCCGAAGACTGGAGCATATTTGCTACCCTCTTTGATGTGAAATACTAACACTGTTGACAGCAAACATCTTTGCCGTACCTCTACGCTCCGTTCACAAACTTTACAGTTCGATCGCATCAATTTTGACACCACAAGAGAACGAATTTCAGTGCAGTAGAAAAAAGTATGAGATCACAACTCCTAAAAATTCAGGTTTCCTTCATTGTGCAAGTGGTGAAATTTTCGTCACTGCAAGCTCGCGCTTAAATTCCATCCCTCGATTTCCGTACTAAGGTTTCTCATTCTTACTCTCTCCTAGTACAGGTGGTCAGTTTGATTAGAATTCTCAGATTATCTGCTGTGACTGTCTTGCGATGACCCCTGCAAAAATCACTAATGTGAAGTTGTTGAATCAGTTTCCCTTGCGAGAAACTTCTGCACTCAATGAAGCAGGCTGGCGGGTAAGTTTGATCAAACTCCTAATCTCCTGTATTATAGGTGATGCCTTTTGGCTTGCAACTCACTTTTCTTGTTCGTTTGGTTTATTTTTTTATTTTCCATATTCATCTGCGTTTACAGAATGCATAACTGCCACCTCATTTCCAATGGATAGTACGTAGAACCGAGAAGTATCGTTGCTCTCGAAGTAAATAAAACAGATCCCTTGCGATCTGATCCATACTCCAAAAGAGAGACTATATTATTTCTCACGCCAGGTTTGATGCTTGTTCATACACGCAATCCAACGTAATCCAACGAAATTCAATAGCAAAACGATTAAACTTGACATCTTAATTGTGTGTGAATTGTCTGGATTCGAAATGCAGTTAGGTAAGTTATTGGGACCATGGGATTATTTTGGCAATCCATTTGCATTTTGAAGAAGCATAGTTGAAAACCAGTATGTTTTGGAGCCATTACTTTGCAACTGGGCCGATACTTTTTCACAGTTTTAGGTTGCAGAATAGCCCGAAACTGAGGGTATCCGGAGCATGTCAATAAACTGTATGTTAACCTGATGAAATAGAAAAATGCGCTGACATCATTTAAGTCATGATTGTCAAACCCATACCAAGTAATTAACGAGGCCACCATCGATAGGTAGACTGAAGTTATTTGCATACGTCAAGTTTCTAACATGAGGCTCAGCCAATCAATCTTCACCACTTTATAAACGTACCTTAATGTTCGTGAAAGATCTGTCAGTCAAGATTTAAATTTATTCTTTTGTTCGCGCATTCCTGAAATTCCGGAACCTTGTTGGCTATTTTATGATGTTTTATGATCCGTCCACGTGTTTCAGATACGGTTCATACTTATCTCAAAGACTACGTGCGCGTTAACAACTAATGAACTTTCTGTTTCCACATACCCCACTTCTCACACCCAAAGTCGAGTCGTTTGTTACCATCTTAGGATTAAAGCTGCTGAGCCCCCTGAGTAACCACACCTATTACGAAAGCGCAGGTGTTTTCAAAGTGCAAGTGTCAGTACGAGTGTCGAAAGTCAAAAACGAGTAATAACTAATCGCGGGCCTGCGCCAGAAGCCGAAATTTACGTGAAGCGCAGCAAGAAAAATCGGAGATTTGTGACAGCTAGATCAGTTGGTTGTATTGCACTTTTCACAAAGAGCCCAATAACAAGTCAGAATGAGAGAACGAGACCCAGTCATGAATGTGCGGTACGTAATTCCGCTGCATTTCAATTGCATTCATTATTTCACTATACCACAAAAGTGGTATAGAGGAATGAAAATAGTTAAGAATAAAATATATTTGAGACAATTTTACAAAAGCGTTCACTTTTAGAACATCGTGTTTCTGAAAAAACATATTGCCCGGATTTCCGTTCGGACGAGCACCAAGATGTACTACAATCTACTGCTAACTTGTGAATATGTATGAATGGAAGAAAGCCAACCCACATTCCCGAGCCCCGTGGATCTTGAATCTACATGAATGCGTATGGCTTAAACAAAGCTGATCACCATTAGAAAAGACCACATTCGATATCCGAGGACAACTACCTTATATCATGTCCCACAATTTTTGGAGTAGAAATAAATATGATTCTCCCTTCTAACATTGCAGTTTGTGGCATTTTGAGACTTTTTCCAAAATTTTCAATTGTCATTTGCTAATCCCTTCTCTGGGCTTAAACAGCGAGATTTTTTATTGGATCGTTAATTTCGTGTTCTTTATTCAAAAGTGAAATAACTCCCCGAGGAAATGACTCGTGTACTGTCCAGGAAAGTGCTGTCAAAA
Organism: Opisthorchis viverrini; assembly: GCF_000715545.1. Lineage (NCBI taxonomy): Eukaryota > Metazoa > Platyhelminthes > Trematoda > Opisthorchiida > Opisthorchiidae > Opisthorchis > Opisthorchis viverrini. The sequence goes on along the minus strand of NW_008752221.1, from coordinate 69,210 downwards.
TTTGGAAAATTAGGACACACTGAGGATAATCTGCATTGCTATATTTTTGGCCGGCCTCTTCTGCTGGTACGAAAAACTCACAGAAATAGTAGTTTAGTGAAATAAATGGGGATTAAATTTTCCACATTTACTAATACAGATGTAGTCATTTGATTTGCTTTTAAATAATAATCTGCTTTTGACTGCTCCAATGTGTTCACCTGAAACCAGAATAACTACGATATCCTCCCCGTATCAACTACACTTTCTCCCATGTAATTTGTAAGTTCGATGTTTTATGTGTTTTTATGGGCACACATTGTTGCAAGACCAATGAGTGAGATCTCCAGAAAAAGTGACTAACTGTCCTCCTCATTTCAAGTTGCGAATATGCTCCTTCAGTTGAATGAAAAAGAACAATGAGTCAGTATATTCATATACTTCCTTGCGAACCACTTCGTTCACTTAACTGTCCCAATTGAGCAATGAAAAGAGTGACATGGAGATGGGGCTGTTAATCTAGGTGAGTCGAAGATTCTTATCTCTCTTGTGAGTGTGTTCCGTTCTGCGTGACAACAAAGAAGCGGAAGTTAGCGAACTAACCTGACTCATTTCCGTCGGCCCGTGAACACTATTGTGGCTTCTTTCCAAAAGTTTCATTAGCGCAGCCATACAATGGAATGAGTTCGCCTTTGCCAAATATAGGGGGGACTGTTTGAACTTTGAGCATTTATCAGGGATTTTTCACCTAATATGACGTCCGAATCGTGACCTTCGCAATAGTGTACCAATCAGGTGAAGTCTTGCAGATGATGGTCTCCCAAGTCCTTTGTAGGGACAAACCCAGGGCTCTCAGTTGGGAGGATTTCACGCTTTACAGCGCAGATTCACCACCGTCAATTCCGATGGCATGACCTCATTTTTTCACCCTCCGATTTCCAACAGATTCTCAGTCTGAATACATGCATATATACCATAGTAAAACATTTTACGTACTAAAAAGCACCAATGACACAAGGAGAATAACCCTGTCTCTGTATAGAACTTCTTCTTATGGAATACGTATTTATGTCCACTTCCTAATGGTTCCAGATTACCGGCAACAGATCTGACAAAAATAAGGAGAATGATGTAGTACATCAATATTGTAAGACGTGGTGGTCAAAATGTCGAGAATAACGAAAACATCTTTCTTTGTTTGAGGAGGACCAATTTAACGTCCCCGAGTGAGGACAAGCTTGTTTGACAAACAAGCTTAATGGAATTTGGTTTCCATGGGAAATAAATATTACAGTATCTTCACGAGGTTAGTAAAAACTCGTAGCTTCCGAACACATCAGTGATATCAGCAACGTAAACGGAGTTCGATGTGTTTCCGGGAGTTGTTCTCCGCACCCGAAAAGCCTGCAGAATTTACAATATGAAGAACGAGTTTGTGGGAATTATAGTTAGTGAAGGAATATTTTGGATAACCGTCGTCTAAAATAAGCTGGTTTCTTCTTCCGTACTTTTGCGGATTGTTACATGTGAGAAAGCGCCAGTGTAATAAACTAACCCAAGTCGTTGAAACGATCGTCCTTGATCGTGTCCGGTGGGTCATAGGAGACTGGTGACTTGTGTACTCCAAGATTTATTAATTTCCTCCGTCACACGCAATGCTTTACGCTGGAAATATTGCAACAAGTTGGTCAATCTTAATCAATTCGGAGACATTATTTATCCTTAGTGTAAGTCATGTCAATTCATCATGGCTGGTCGTCATTTTGTTTTCGGAAACGATCCACCTGTAAAGAATACGCTTCATTCAAAATTCCCAAGTGCACTCACAACTGAGTAAGTAGCTCTGTTGTGCGTTGTCTACTCTCAATGAGTCTGGAGGGTAGAGTACACCTTTTCACAACACAACTGAGACTGGATCGTCCCATTCTGTTTTACAGAGATCAGCGAGCGCAAGTTGTTTCCGCTTGGACACCGCAGATGCCAAGCAATTTTTCGCGCATGTAGGATGGCAAGCACGCAAACCTGACTGACATGTATCAATCTTAAGGAGATTCATGTAATCCAATTGCTCAGCTCAGCGAACCAACCGGAGACAATTCAGGCAAACGATCTAATAACATATTTGAACAAGATTGAGCTTTGAAGGTTTGTCATAGAAAGATGAGAATTGGCACACTGGCGAGCTTGCAGAGTAAATGTTCTATCAATGTGTACCAGCAAACGAAAACAATGAAGGGTAAAATAATGTGCTCAAGGAATTGTTAAATATGTTTTGCCCAATGATCTATTCTTTCTCTAACATTGAAGAAGCTGATGAACGACATTATGCTTAAAATTTCTTGACAGGCAGCTGTGTATAAACTGTTTTCAGAGCGCTTGAACGATTTCTCTAGGAATCTGTTTATTATAGGCATATATTTGACTATAATCATCTGTGATTTTGTATCATCATCGTTGCGTAAATAATTGTTACTTATGCAGCACTTATTCGTCTGCAGTATAACGTGGTGTATGGTGTATGCGCAACGTGCACGGTTCCATTCTATCATTAACTATTCTGTATGATATATTATTATACTTCTGACACTGTATTGGAGGCGTGCGACATCCTTGGTTTCGCTGGCTTGTCCTTCAGCTGTATTCATTACTCAACCGATGGGCAAACCATTATTTTAATTATAATTAACTCGTTTTACCCTACCCTCGGTTTCACTTTTCACGCAAATTCCAACTGCGTGAATGGGTGTCCGTTGAGCTCCTCTATGCATAATGAGAACCATCGGGGGTGAGACACGCACTTCGTGCATAATGAAATATAGCAGTGCTGTTGAGTGAGGTGAGGAAGGGACGTGCTGCGCAAACGTATGTAGTAACAAGATGAAAAATTTCCAAAATGTGATTTAGAATAATATCAGAACTGAAGATAAAATGCAGTGATGCGGGAGAGTAAACAAATGTATTAGTCCTCAAGGAAATGGATAAGCTTTCACGGTTGCGTTCTATGATCCAACATACAGTGACAATAATGAAGTGGCCGGATGCAACAGCCTCGTCCGCTTTCCTCAATCAGGATTGTAAGACACCTGGTAGTGTGACTTCATGCACTTTGGAGTGCAAGGAGGATGATGCTGTGGTCGGAGGCCTATCACATTTAAAGCACCTACGTACCCCGTTAAATCTCCCTGGGCATCCAGTATCGACGAAGTTATTCCTAAATGCTGCTTGGTCCACCTAAGCGTCTAGTAACCTTAACATCCTGAATGCGTATATTGCTGTCCTGAGCACATCTTTGTGAAGATTACGGGTTCGAGTACTTGGAGTTCTGTCTAGGAATAATACTGTTAAAATCACTGGCATCGAAGATGAGCAGCATGTCACTCACATATCTTCATCTTGCATTTCAAAAGAGTTCACCAGTGTTAGTTGCACTGCGCCCCTCATTACATCAACAGACTTAAAGGGGGAACGAATATGTGTGAAACGATATGTAACTCACAAATGAGGTCCACATAATAATTAACTAGCGTACTTAAAAATATGACTAATGTTGTTACATACAAAATGGTGGATGAAGTCTGCACTGTCAATGTCTCGGAACATTGTGTCTCTGGTAGCCACTATACATAACTGTTTATTGTTAGTGCTATTTCACCTTCTGATATTACTTCGAGTAAAAAAGACAATAGCACCTACAATTTGGTGAGCCCGACAAAAGTTGTAGCCCATACCTCAGTACTATCATGTCAGACACTGCAACACCAGTTATTCCCAGCATCAATGCCACCTCCATTCATCTCCCGCCCTTCTGGCACCACGATCCTCGAATTTGGTTTACGCAGGTGCAGGCGCAGTTCGCTCTGCGAAGTATCACACAAGAACACACTATGTACTACCATGTGTTAGCTATACTTCCAGCAGAAGTAGCGGCAGATCTGCGAGACATCCTGATGGCCCCAGACAGCGTCAAACCTTACACCCAATTACGCGATACAATCATCGCCCGCACTACGCTTTCGGAAAGTAAAAGACTCGAACAGCTGATTAGTGGCGAGACCCTAGATGGCTGTACACCATCTCAATTCTTACGTCGTCTCTATAGTATACTGGGCGATAAAAAGATTGACGACGCACTACTTCGCCAACTTTTTCTCAAAAGACTACCGACACATGTGCAATCTATTCTCGCAGCTAATACTGACAGTGTGCAATTGTCCCAGCTTGCGAGTATAGCGGATAAAATACTAGAGATTCAACCTGGTTATGCCAGCATAAACGCAGTTGATGACTCTCCTAAACTCGCGCTCATGAACTCGCAAATTGAAAACTTGTCACGCCAAGTTGCCCTTTTATCCGTTAAGCGTGCCCCTCGTAAAAGTTTTCACAATCATGCACGCAAACGATCACGTTCACGCTCGTCGCATTCTCACCATACATCCAATTACTGTTGGTATCATGAAACATTTGGTCGCTCTGCACGCAAATGCACACCACCTTGCTCGTTTCGTACTACTATTAGCACATCAACTTCACAGATGGGAAACGAGTAGGCCGGACAGCAAAGGCGAGTGCCGTCCAAGGCCCCAATTACATCACTCGCCGTCTCCTTCTATTGGATAAGAATTCAGGTCTCCGATTTCTCATCGACACTGGCGCCGATATTAGCGTAATTCCAGTCACCCTCTTGAATACGAATGTTGCACCCTCCCCACTTACCCTGACAGCGGCAAACGGGTCAACAATTAAAACATACGGGCAACATTCACTGAACCTCAACCTCGGTCTTCGCAGAGAATTTCAGTGGATTTTCATCGTCGCTGATATACAACAACCGATATTAGAAGCAGATTTCCTTACTCACTTCAATCTATACGTAGATCTCAAACAACGGCGTTTACTAGGCGTACAAACGGTAAATCACCATATCAGGAATTGCTTCGTGAATTTCCCGATATTCAGAAGCCTAGTTTTCACGAACCACACCCGAAGCACAGGGTTTTACATCACATCAACACCAAGGGTTCTCCAGTCTTTTCACGCCCACGTCGCTTACACCCGGACAAACTGAAAATTGCTAAAGAGGAATTTCAGCATATGCTTCAGTTAGGAATCATTCAGCCGTCCAAAAGCGTATGGGCTTCGCCGCTCCACATGGTTCCAAAGAAAACCACAACAGATTGGAGACCTTGCGGCGATTATCGAGCGCTAAACAATATAACGACCCCTGATCGTTACCCCATCCCGCACATCCACGATTTTGCATCTAATCTAGCGGGCTGCACAGTATTTTCCCACATTGATATCCTTCGCGCCTATCACCATATTCCAATTCACCCCGATAAAATTCATAAAACTGCAGTCACTACACCTTTTGGTTTGTTCGAATTTTTACGCATGCCATTTGGTTTGAGAAATGCAGCTCAGACATTTCAGCGTTTCATTGACCAAGTACTGTATGGTTTGCCTTTCGTTTTCGCTTATTTGGATGACATTCTAGTCGCTAGTAATAGCACGGAACAACATCTAGAGCATTTACGTCTTTTATTCGCTAGACTTCATAACCATGGTGTTGTTATCAACACACAAAAATGTATTTTTGGTGTATCTGCATTAAATTTTCTGGGTCATACGGTTAGTCAGGATGGTATAGCGCCTACTGACGATAAGCTCGATGCTATCCGAAGTTTTCCCCTACCTACCTCATTTAAGCAACTTAAACGTTTTTTGGGTATGATTAATTTTTACAGACGATTTGTTCCCAAAGCTGCGTCATTGTTAGCACCACTCAGTGACCTTTTATCCGGAAACCCAAAGACGTTTCATTTGACTAATTCTGCTATTTCCGCTTTTGAACAAGTCAAAGCTTCCCTTGCGAACTCTCTCAAGTTATTTTATTTGCAACCTAACTCTGTCTTATCACTTAATGTGGACGCCTCCAACGGCGCCGTAGGTGCTGTTTTACAACACCAGTTCGAAGCGTTAGCTTGAATGTGTGGCAGTTAAAAAACCTTGTGGCGTTTTATGACGATCTAAGTTAAATAATAAAACAATTACTTGGCTTTATAGAAGATTTTCAGTGTTACCGCAGACATAAATTGCGATTATTCCAATGGTTTGTAGCGCAAAGTTACAGCGAGGGTATAGCTGTACCAGTTCCAGATTCCCTGAATGTCTCTAGACAACTGTCCTTGTTTTTGGCCAAAACATTTGGTGAGTTCTACTGAATTTTTCTTTCATGGTTCAAGAGCCATGTAAATCATTTATATATCGAATTTGTAAGTTGAAGAATGCTTTCTTGCACTTAATTGAGCGGTGTACTGGAAGGAGTACACCAAAGAGTCTGAGTCGCGCTAATCGTCACCACTGGTGGACTTTAAGAGTAATAGTTTACTGGGCTGTGGAACTTTGAACACAAATACGTGCAGCGCATGTCTACAGGTTTGTCCATGCCGGATGTCTGTGATGCCATCAGATATACCAGCTAGTGAATAATACTTTTGCACGCAGAAGTTTTTTTAAGTGCAAAGACACTTTGGTGCTCCGAAAAAAGTTTTGGAGGCCTTGCCGATTCAATTCTGTGGATGGGGAAAAGCGTCTTCACTGTTTACTCTTGGATGATGGGCGAAGACGTATATTTGCTTGACACTGTCTGTTCACTGTACAGCTTGTGGATCAGAGCTTCCCTATTCGCATACAATGAACTTGAACTCCGTCGGGTTTGCTAAGTAGGGATCGTCAAATGAACATACTGATGGTTTGGCGACCCCGGGTTTCTCGTTGTCGTCCAATCTCATTTCTTCAAATTTGCACCGAGCAGCAGTATATTTGTGCGGCATCTGTCAGTACAACTATGTATGACAGAGCACTCCATAGGTGGATATCAGTCTACCGTATTAAGAAAGCAACCTTTATATTGTTGTGAGCTGATAGTGGTTTTGCAATTGTAAGACCTTGTTTCTGCAATCAACTGGCGAGAGTGGGACAACAAAATCTATTGCAAGAAATGGGGTAGAATTTGGTTTTCTGATCAACTTGGATGTAGACGTGAACGGTCCCCAAGAAAACGAGACAAATGAGAGCTGAACAAAACGCTTTCAATTTGTCAAAGTCATGTCAACTTAGACGCGACTGTGAAACCGGGTCTGAATTGTTAGGAGCTCACAGACATTTCCAAAAGTCCGGTGTGTGCACCATCTCAACAGCCTTGTATGGATTCGAACAGTCGAACGAAGTGAATCATTGAATTCAGAGTAGCCATCTAACGGAAGGCTCATATTTCGAGTCCAATCCGAATACATCTATCCGCACTTAGACAACTTGTAAGGATCGTTGTCGTCCACTCTCCATTATTATCCCGAACATCTACGCATCGGTTTTCGACCTGTCCAGTAGTAAGTGGGAGTTATGTGTGGACGTTAGCGTGCATCAAACAATCTTTGTTAGAGATAACCTCATCAGGGTATTTAAGCAACTTTTGATTTTAGGTCGTTTACTTGATACGTGGGCAGCACAGATAATCAGTCATATCATGAATGTGCTTTGTATTCGTTTTCATCAAGTGCGCTTGACGGCATATTTAAACCTTGCATTTGAGCAAGGAAATTGTGAACAAGGTTTGGAGCGGATGCTTTAATGTCAGTGTAAGTCTGAGTACCCGGTCTGTTGGATCGCAAGCATTTGTACTCACTGAAAGATACCAGAAGACCATTTACTCCTCCCCCTAAAGCCTGGTGTCGCGTGATACCTACAAGCAACTTTTTACGCGGTAAACTGCCTTACCGCCTGACAACGGATCGTTTCAACAACACTTCGTAAAACGAAGCAGAATCTTTGGAGCACCTGCAACAACACCAAAGTAGACAAAGTGAATCTTCGATTGAAAGGATTTGAGCCTATATGTTGTTTTAGAATTATTCACCTGCACTGCCACGAAATTGTTTAGTGAAAGAATGGACAAATGCTACAGCTAAATACAACTTGAAATACCCATGAAGATGCCTGTTTGCTCCATTTCTTGAGAGTCTAAGCAGTTGAGGGTAAACGGCTTTAGTTACAAAGGTTGTTCTTGTCGTGCACGTATGTCTTAAGTATGAACGTCATGCAGTTCAATGAAAAGTCGCTAATGAGTCGGTCAGGCTTGGAAGGAGTTCCTTTTTTCTTTTTCTTTATTTTTTAAGAGCTTTGAACCACTGTTCATGTGTTCTGACAGCCCGACCGTGCAGTGTATTTCAAGCAAATGGTACGCATCCGGACTACTTTCAACTTAAAATGAACTGAACATAGTGTGTAAAGTCATTATAGAAACGTCTGTTTTGCGCTATCTTTTGACGTCAAAGCATCAGTGGTTTGTCAACAATTCAATCTGATTTCACAAAAGACAATGACCGCACATCAAATAGAGGTATGTAGTGTCTCAGAAAACGAAAGAAGTTCATGACATTAACAACATGACTTGTGGACTGGTCGGTCGCAATGCACTTTTCAATTAAGCATTTTCGTTCGTGGACAATTTAGCACTTTACCTGGGAGTAAGTTTACACAGAATGCTGACAACGCATGCATCAACAACGCATTAAAGTTGGACGGCCAAAATGAGTCAACACAAGTGAGGCTCTTGATTATACGGCTGGCAGTTTTCATTGTAATTCCTGACAAAGTAATGAATCTGAATACTGCAAGCAAACCATTTAGGTAGAAAATTTTGTCAGCATGTCACCACACCAATAGCGATCTATGTATGCAAGCTGATAGGTTAGTGCTTCTTGTAAATGGGGAGCATCTGGTCGAAAGATGAAAAAAGAATTGTCACTAAGTCAGTAGTTGTATCCAACTGAATGTTCCGTTCTCCAAACATATCCCTCCACCATAAACTAAGGCACAGTAAGTCCTGTGGACTTCTTTTTCCATACCGCGATAACTTTTCTGGAAAATGAATTTTGACACAGAGGACTGCACACTGATCAAACTTTTGCAATCCACCTGTCAAGCTCCGCGAAAAGACCAACAACCAAGCAGCGCACCCGAACTACCTGTATTCCACAAAATTGCCAAGACGGACATTTATCACCATTTGCCCAAATCAAACAAAGCGCATCGTTTGGCTTGATAGTTATCGTCCATCTCTTTGGACTGCATCATTGAGACCAAGTGTTATCCGCCATCCGTCCAACAGGCATTATGCTGTGTATGAGAATTCAAGTGATCGCACTTCGCCTGATATGTAATCGAAAAAGCAATTTTTGAATTTGATGATTCCACTTATTCTCTCTACAATTCCTGTATGCCTTCGTGCTCTGGATACACTGTAGTATTCAAATTCACATCACTCTGGCTTGAAAAGCCCTCTTCACTTCGCGAAATACACTCATTTGCAAACAAATTTGGTTTTGCGAGAGACTCACTCTGGAACCCTCTTCATTTTCTGGCACAGTTATTCTTGTGAGCTCAAGAGCCATGTGGATGGATTTATCCCCTAAACACAGTACTTTTCACGGCAGTTTGTTACGGGACTAGAAAATGGAAATATACAACCTATTGCTATTAGCACTCAGTAAATATGAGGATCATTGGATAGGTAATCACTTTGGGAACGTAGGACAGAACGTAGAATAGAATAGGCGAAAATATGAAGCTTCACGTCCCCTTCACTCATCTCATTAGAAGTGACAGAAGATATATGCTGCGATACGTCAAAATTGCATCCACTCACTTTATTCGTCTACGTAAAACATGCAAACTGTACAAATAAATAGTGGACACGATGCTGAACACTGGTTTGCTGATTTTTGCAGGTTACTTGATCAATGCCTTAGTGACTAAGTCGCATGCTTAATCAGTGTTTTTGTGCATAGGAAAACGGTAGGATCAAAGGTCAGATAGCAACCTTGCACCGTCAGTAGCCAGGCACCCCTGAGATACTGGTCATCGGATTGATGCGGTCAAGTTTTTTCCGAACCATCTTGAGCAACACAAACCTCGACGTTTTAGCGATAAGCGAAGGAATCCTGATCAAATCATACCAGTGGACAAAAGCCATTCGGTTAACTTGGTGCTGAACGGGTGATTTTCAGAAATCGGGGATCTTTTCCAGATAACCCCGCCACCAATGCAAAAAGTGCATGTGCGAAAAGTTAAGCCCCGCCACTTTTTGCCAGCTCCAATTTAGTGTACGCACACTACGTTGACTTATTTTTGATGAAAACAATTCCTTATCCACATGTAGGCTGATATTGTGCAAAAATTTCCTCCGTTTGGACGTAAAACCTTGAAAGGACTTTCTAACGCTTTCATCTCTCGTTCATGACAAGGAGACGGCAATACGTTTTTTGCAAAGCCACTGAGTGATCCATCTGCAACGTTTATGCAACAACGGCCACCAAATCACACTTTCAACTGTTTCTGACAGTTGGAGGTGTAATGCCCGACAGTGTCGGCAAGAAATCGGTCTTCGAAAGGGAACTTGGCTGGAGCGGTCTAGGATGAAATTTAGGACAGTAATTCTACTCATTTATTTGGCAAAAATCAAATTCTGCTCAGAGGAATTACCTATAAGCCACATGACCGCTGTTGACTGGAAGAACTTCCTGCCAGAAGTTTGCGCCTGGTGGCTTTTTCAGACTCTAGCGGTTAATCATACTGAAAACTTTGTGGATCAAACGACTGGAGCTCACACACAAACCATCGAATCTCTTTGGCACGTCTACAAGATGCAGAATAAACGCCAATGCAGCACACACCGATCTTAAGTGGACAGCTACTGGTGCCAGTTCGTTTGGAGGCAAAGGTACCGAAAAAAACGGACGTTTTCATGCAAAGTATTAATGACATGTCCCAGTTTCCCCCTCTTCAATAAAAACCTAAAAGTACAAATTTCATATCCTCTTTTTTCTAGTCGTTTTTGGGTGGTGGAGGTTGATTTTTTGGCGGGGCTTATCAGGAAAAGGTCCGAAAGCAGCCAGCCAGTGTGTGTTCGTTGTTTTTACCCTTTTTTTATATACTCCGGCGACTGAAGGGAGTAAAAGAAATGTTAACATACACCAGCTTACATCTTCTGTCAGATATAATCAGTTACACGAAATCGATCCATGCAAAAGGTGCTCACCGAGAACCGTCACAGAAATCATCTTAACATGATTGGTATGGGTGATTTAGAAACTTCGGAGTAATAAAGATTTTCGACTGGACATCTGGAAATGCAAGCAATCCTCGGGATTGATAGGTTTCTCGTACTATTAGCTGAGCGCAAAATAACTCTATTTAAGCTCATTCTACCGACTGGTGCTGATGAGCTGGCAACCGCGGCTAACATTCCTTGTCACCTGCGCGAGTGGCGCGCCATCAGCTGACACATGGTTCTCGCTATCGCTCGGACAATTACCACCATTAAAACTACAGGAGCATTTCTACTTCAGGCTGAATGGATGTAGACTTTTCACTTATCAGAATTGGGTATACTAGTCCTTCTGATCTCTATCGCGACCTCATAATCCCACCCCAATTTTTGAGTTGCTAACTGACTTTGACTGGACTCAAAAATTTTCACTCCCTTCTTTTACTCTCTCACCGTTTTTCTCCGTGTTGCAAGGTCACACATTTCCAGTGTGCGAAACAGCTACCACCCACTTCTTTCCGGTTAGAAAACGCGTTTTCGCCTAAGACAGCCCTGTGCCTCACATATTTCTGTCCCTGACTTCTGAACAAAGCTCACTTCCGTCTTCTGTGACTCGGACCATACTGTCGAAACTTCATTTCCTGTGCGACGTCAGAGTGAAACGCTGCATCCTCGGTTAATTGATATGCATAATTTAGAGTAGTCTGCAAAACGCATTCTGTAGAACTTGTAGCAGAGTACTCCGCTAACATCCAACTTTATTGTTGTCTAATCGTTGATCCCTGTTCGAGAAGACAGTCTAAAATGTGAATTTAGGCGTGGCGACGCATCGCTCATCTCGGGCACCTTCAAACGCCTTACCTAATTATCTTCCGTCACCAATCTCTCTTCCATTCACTTCAATCACAAAAAGTTAGATAAAATCGTAGAACCCTTTCGGTGCCTAGCTGCCATGCCACCAGAAGGAAGCATGAGAGCTGGGATACTGCCAGGTTACCCAAGACGAGGTCAAGAGGCAGAGGTCGGGTTCGATCCACGGACCTTCTGGTCAGTAGATTCACGCTCTAACCACTTGACCCATCTTACACCCTCTTCAATCACAGAAAAAACTGTCGCTGCTAAATAAAGTTCCTGCACCCCTAAACCACCTAAACATTCCAGAAATATTACTCCTGAAATTTGATCCATAACTTGCTCCAATGATCCGGAAACTTTTACCTGCTACAACTTGCTCAGGCTTTTCCCACTCCTGAAAGTAGCTCTCCATACGATACAAATACCTGTCACACGTCTATTACTTCCACTCTATCCAAAGTTCTGGGGTCAATTTTTCTAAACAATTCTTGTGTGATCTCGAGGATAGTGCTCCCGAAAGTTATTGATATCAAATGTCTACTCCACGGGCGACAGTTCAACCTAGGTGCCACATACAGTTATTTTCTCTCAGTGAAACTGAACTAGCTGCTCTTGATAGTTCAAAAGCATTCCTTTTTCAGCAATGCGACCGGCTGAACGGACCTAATGGCGCTGAATGGCCGTAAAGTCGAACGCACCTTATTGTGGACTCAGGATCAACAGGAGTCCACAATAATCTGTATCTCTCCCGACACTTCTTGTTCACTTTACTGACCTCCGTTTGAATGACCTCGTACATCCAAATAATCATTCTTCGTTCTACCGTAACCAGTGTAGCGTCATTGACCGATCACCTGACGACCATGCACTGACTATCACAAGATTCAATCGAGAATGCGGATTACGACCAATCTTAGTTTTAGCAAACAGAAACAGGTGTGCTCTCTTCATGCATCTATTTCCCACGCTGAACAGGTCCCAGATGAACCTCATTCGTGGTGTACCACGGAGTTATGTTTGATTTGTACTTTGTCAACCTCATCCAAAAATTCCAACACCAGGTTTCAAGGGGGCGGTTTTCCTGTAAAGAATTAACAACGCCGATCACATTCACGATCAAGCTGTTTCCCAATCCCCATATTTGGGTTGGACCCACTCTTTTCTTTTCATTTTACTAACACTTCCTCAATCCTGATGTCAACCCCCCCCCCCAGTAGTGCATTTATCATGTTGTTTCCTACTTATACCTCTATATCTTGCTATCAAAGTTCTGTAACTTGCGGACAACCTAACTTTTGTTTACCTGATTCCATTCAGAATGGACCTATATAGCAGGCTGTCGCACCCTTTGAGGAGATAAGTTGAACGCTTCGATTGTCAGCACACGGGTCTGCTTGACTGCTACTTTTTAGGGAGATGCTCGTGGGAGCTAGTTTCTTCCGTCAGTTTGCCTGTCTTCTAAACAAACAACCCTCCCATTAACTTCAAGCCATCCCCATCATCTTTCGAGCCTTCCTATGTTGCAACCAAACTGTCCGGTTTCTGAAACTCCCTACAACTTTCTGCACTCCTAGACTCGCTCTGCAGCTCGAGTGGTTAACGCGAGAACTTACTAGCAGGAAGGTTCATGGCGCGAACATAATCTTTACATCCCGGCTGCCCCTGTCTAGGTTCGGACAAACTGGAAGTATCTCAAGCCTCATGCAGCCTTCGCGTAGCGTGACAACTAGGCACTGAAAAGGTATAAAAACAAATTATTTTTCATTGTTTTTTCTGCAGTTCCTCACACGATGTGAACCCAACCAGTCCGTTGTGAAGTTTCTCTATTTTTAGAGGGTTTCTGATCGCGCATACCACTTGCGTGCAGTAAAACAAATTCAGTGATGCGAAATATGACCACGGATGCGTACCGTCAGTTTCGAGTGGCCGCATGCGGTCTTCTTCCGTTGTCCTCTACTCACTTTCGGGACCTGTTCGCACTCATCTACATTAAGCAACCGAAAAACGGGACGGTTCCGCGTTTTTCCAGGTCCTTTGTGGACAGTGACGCGGTTACAAAATTAATACACCGATCCATCGCGGCCCGGATGAGGGTACGTAAGTAACATGAACGGTGATGTTCAAGATAGCTAACATTTGAATCTACATCACTCGCTGTTGTTAGCATCGTCGTCCCCAGGTAGGATCGCTGGGTGGGGAATCCTGCATTCTGCCAGGGCCTTTATAACTTTCTGTCCTGAGGAAAATGTTTTGGATCGAATACGCTGGCACGAATAACTAGGCCAGAATTCCATAAAACTGTCGAGTAACGTAACCGGGGGAACGCTTCGGCCATCATTTTACCGTTATTTTTTTTATCGTTCAGCTGTAACACCCTTCCGGTGCCTAGCTGCCATGCTACCCGAAGGAAGGACGAGGGCTGGGATACTGCCAGGTTGCCCAAGCCCAGACAGGGAAAGTCGAGAGGTAGAGGTCGGGTTCGAACTAATTTGCGTTCACCAAACACATCAATGGGAACACACGTCAAACCCATACCGTTAATTAGAAAAGTCTGCAGGCCACACGGTTGTTCTTCTCACGATCGATCATACAGCGTAAAATCATCCATCTCAAACAAGCAAACAGGCGGAGTCTTAGAAGACACCAAAACATCAAGTAGTTCGATGGAGACAAAATGTACACGGACATTCCGGCAAAGCGTTGTCGGCTGTCAGCAGGACAAACGTCCAAACATATACAAACGTTCCGATGAAAGAGTAGTTAGAAATGAAACCTGAAAAAACTGAATCACTGTGATGGATTTTTGTTGATTAAACAGCTATCCAAGTGTGAGAAGCGGCGCGCAGTAGTATGAACAAACTCATCCACACATGAGGTATGCTTGAGCAGCGCTGTAGAAGCGAAGCTTATATGTGAAACAGGATCTGCAAACCGGTTGGGTTGCACAGGACAAGTGAGGGGAGGACACGGCAGAAGATTTACATGGAAAAGTAAGTTTCTAGCATGAGGTAGGGGCCATACAGGGGTCGTCAAAACAAACGGGTAGAGAATGAAAACATGAATGAACAACAAGATTGAAATACATTTAAGTAGACCAGCGCCCGCGTAAGTACGGGACAAGAAGGGAATAAGTTAAGGCAAAATACAGTGGTAGAATACACGACTGCATTCTATTTGCACACCATCCAATGCACGTTTATCATGAAACAAAGGAATCAATAACTCGACCGGTGAGGTCGGGGAAATGGGGCTGTGCACACCGAAAATGAATGCATTCAATCCTCATCTTCATTCATTTCGCCTTCGTCACTTTCCTCCGCCTTCAGTTTATTCGTATTGCGATCCGAGTCCCTATCCAAAAATTTATATTCCGCGGTAGCCATATCAATGGCCCATTGAAACTTCTCACGCTGGGTTTTGTTGTAAACCTTTTCGATTGGCACATTGAACCGTTTGCACCTGGAAAAAAACCGCGCGTACAACATGAAAATGGATACCAATAGTGAGGAACCTCAAACAGAGCAGTCACTCGCCATCATCGTCAACAGCACATCAGTGTACAACACTGATGCTTTAGTGTCGCAAAACAGTCAATAATAATATTGATACCAGTATAGAGGATTCTTCCTCAGTGTTAAGATGGCATCGATGTGTTCATAGACAATAGTGACGACGAGTGATCCGCATCGCATATTGATACATAACGTCCTCAAAGCCAACGCAAAGGGTTATGGGCGAATCGAAGACGGGTGGCAACTTCATACTTGACTCGTTTAAACACATGGCTACCATACAACCTGACTCGAGCTACCACACCGGTGGTAATTGGGGCAGGTCCAGAATCGCAGTTTTTCTGGAATTCAGAAGCTCGCATCTTATTTAAGGCACTACCTAAGACGAGTACCCGGGATGGGGCAGTCCATGGTCTGGATCTGACCGTAGAATTGCGTTGAATCCCGTTTGAAGTTGTAAACCAAGACAGTATTGCGGCCCCCGCGCCTCTCAAGTGTAGTAGTCACCCTATAGGGAGATCACTGATTGAGGCGCGGACTTACTGACCTGGACATCTCGGCTGCTCCCGTCTATGTTTGGTCAATCTGTCTGGCAGTATCTTAGCTTTCCTGCTCCTTTTGGAGGTGTGCACCGAAAAGGTGTTACAGTTCAATTGTTGTCATTATTCTTATTACCAGTAGTATTGAAACACATCGATAGTGTTCCAGAGAGATATTTTGGAATTAAGACACTTCGCATATTCCAATAAAAACTAAAGTACACATCCTCCTGACGAAAGTTCGCCTTCTAACAAAAGCCAAGTCGCAAGACTCGTGCCTTGGCTTTTCTTATATTTGGATACCAGGAACATATCCGACTAACCAAATTAGAGCAAATTTGTACGGTACTTAGGTTAACCTGTTCTTGAAGGACCACCGAAATCTCTCCGAGGCGAGTCCCAAACATTGACAGAAAATTCAATGGAAGAAACAGAAGTGGGTACTTGGGAGTAACTGTATCATGAAAGATCTGACATCATCATCTAGTGTACTTCACTTGGAGACTGAATATTGACACACCATCATTCAGAGGAAAACATCGTTATGTGTACGTGGAAATTATGTTAAATCCTACAACTTCTAAGTTGCTTCTTCCAAGGATTCCGCCACAGCATACACCTGGACGATGCAGTCACTCCATAATTGGGCGCCCAAAAATCTGACACCGCTCTTGATTGACGCCTTGCGGACTCATAAGACCCTCACCGGAAGGACCACTTCAACAAACCAACCAAAACTGTCCTCTTTTGGATGTTCGCCAGTCAAGTACGCTGATAGTGCTTCCCTCTGTGTCGTCTCCCCAGAGGCATACAGCTCATTTCCTTCACCAGTCAAAATACTCATGAATGGTTGGTCTGTGACTAATCAGATATCAGGAGTTAGGAAACAAAGGAGAGAATCGATTGAGAGGCCATTCGCAAGTACCGTTTACCAATGCGGAACTAAACTAAAAAGAGCGAAATAACCGCTGAAGCCTATTGGACTCAGCGCAATCCGAGTCAAGAAGCTGGGAAACCTTACAGCGGATCGCCAAACAGGCAAAAGAACCAAGCAGGCTTAGCATACATCTAGACAGCTTCCATAACACTAAAATCAGTCGGTGGAAGGTTTGACTCCACAACGTTAAAAACGTACAATGTCGCTGCCAAGATATAAGGCTGTTATCGTGGTGGAACCATTAAGTGAAATAATGTCCAGAGGCCAATCGGTGTCAATGGCCGAGGATCAAGTCGATTGGACGGATGTCACGTGTGGGCTACAGACTAAACGAAGGCACGCCCTGAATAACCAGGTCAGTTAATCGGGATCGATTATAGCTTCCCGCCCTCCCGACGAAGAACCTATGGTGACCTCATGGAACATTGTCATTACCCTACAAATACAGTTTTAATAACCTTTCTTTGTCGCCATAAAGGGCTGCCTCAAGCTGCCGTACCTTTTGATAAGCCGTTATGTGTGCAGCAGGAAGCCAAGGACAGATGTAGTAGTACACAAGACAAAATTGAATCCTATGGCAATTTCAAAAAGGTGTTATTCGGTTTCCTTCAGTGCGATCACATTCGTTTGGTTTGTTTGAGTATTCAGACACTGTGAGCGAAGCTCCTGTTGAACTAACTCGAGTCCCGTCACGTCTCATACAGCTGACCACTGAAGAATTGAAATAACGTGACCTATCTCGTTGGGCCCACGGTGACAGAATGCACGGTACTGTGAGAACAGTTTCGAACTCATCGGCAGGTATCCCGTTTCCCGATGCTTGCACCTGTAGAAATCTGGTGCCGGCTGCCTTAGGCAAGGGTTATCACTCATCTTGTAAGTAGTGCCGTATCAAGAAGAAAAGCTTCGAGATCTTGAATACCGTTACGACCTAAACATGCCGCTTTCGCGTAGCACACTTAATTGGATACCATAATGCTACTCTTGACCTACTACTCTTGACTGAACGGTTCAAACTACTGACCGAGGTTCCCATCTTACCATTATTCTAGTGTTCCTGTCCACAGTTGTACGAGCACATCATACCCATTAAATGTGATCCACGATAACGTAAGGGTAGAGTAGCCTTCACATTCAACCTGAAGGACTCAGGGTTCGATACCTGAAAGGCTAGCGGCATTGTAAATGAGTATAGAGTCTGAAATAGAACGACCACCGTTTCCGTTAATTCACTGGGTATACGTCAGTTTGCGCCTTATACTCCATCCCTATTGACGTCACGGATTAGGGTCACTGTAAATAAAGACAGTGACAAGCATTTGGTGTTCTTCCCATGAGTTTACGAAGACGTTTTGAGAACATCTGTGCACAACTTAGAGTCTGGGAAGAGGAAATTGACACGAAAAAGACGGAGAATTTATCACAATATAGAACAGGACTGAAGAAAGCTGACTCACCAAGCAACTGTGATTCGGGGATCCAAATAATTCAGTTTGCTTGTACTGAGAGCGATTTCCTTGTTTTCATCACGGTCGGTGGCTTGGAGCTGTAGTTTGGCCAACTGCTCTTTCGCAACGCTGAGTCGTTTCTTCAACTTCTCATACGCAACCTTCTTCGCAACTTGTTTGTTTCGTTTATAATCTGCCTTGATCTGTTTTGCCTCGCTTGTTATTTCGGCGATTTGATCGCGTTTTGCATCGATCTACCGGGGAAAAGGTAAAAGCAATCTTTTATTGAATGTGTAATGAGCACCGGATATGGCTATCCACAAAAGCCGGCGAACCTGACAAACAAGAACCGCGACACCACTTTGTACTGTTCCGATCGGTTCGGTAGCGATCTCAGTGGGACCCAAACGCAGTAGACCCAAACTCTACAAACGTACAGCGAGTACACCGCTGATGCAGCCAATGTCCACCTTAGAGACCAGAACAAATTCACAAATAACTTCAGAACCACGGCACGATGGTTAATATTCCAACTTATACACGCCTATACCGCTACTAGCGCGTCAGTTGACAACTGCTAAACTGAGTGACAGGCAACTTTTCGGTTTCTTCATGAAATATGCAAGTACGTTTCATGGGGTGTGCTCTAGCATATCCTAAACTAAACTATTTATTCAGTACACCAGGTGACAGAAACATCAATGCATTCTGGCGGGAAAAATTTTCAAAAATCGTTCAGCTGCAGCACCCTCTCGGTGGCTAACTGCATGCCACCAGAAGGAAGTGTAGTGGCTACCCTCCACTGGAACTAATCTTATTAGTACATTCACATAGACTGTCCATTGTCTTGTTTACCCCCAAACGACGAGCATCGCCTGCCATTTCATCAGCACCTACTTCTCTCCTTCACTAAGGGAAGAGTATTTGTAGAGGTCACTCATCAGATTACGCGTCACGAACACTCAACCCACGTGACTATTCCTGTCCTACTTGGAATCTCAGCCGACAACAGGTACAGTAAAACTTCCAAACCATTTTCGTTTACGCGGCTACCAATTGCGTCACGCGCCAGGATTATGAACTTCATTCAACGCATCAGGTCAAGTTGTATTCATGTTCGTGCAAGTATCAAACACGAACGGACACCCTCTCTTCACAATGCACACAATAAATAGGCATACAACTAGGCTCAACACACACTCGCGCGCACAGGACAGGAAGCCAACCACTCTCCACAAGGCCACGGACAACCATGGAATACGCGTAGCAGCCAAACCGCAGAGAAAACGTTCCCGCCGTCCGGACTTTCACCAAGGAACTCTCACAGACGATAAGTTCCTCTGTTGACTTGCTCCCATGTTGCATTGTATTCATTTTCATACATGTGGCATCTCACCATTGCCAACTATACTAAAAACTTTTATTGGTGCATACACCTGATTTGTATGATGGACATCATCAACAGTGCAGAAGCATGAGGGTTGGGATACTGCCAGATTACCCAAGCCTAGACAGGCGAAATCGAGAGGCAAAAATTGGATTCGAACCACGAACCTTTCGTCAGTAAATTCGCGCTCTAACCGGAGCCATCTCGCCCCTTGGCGGGGAAACTTTCGGAATAATGTGCGACAAGTCAAAAAAAAAAACAAAGCTTAGATGAACGGACAGGTAGGAGTACAAATTAGGAAAGGCACCAAATGTTCTTAGACGGAACCACTTTGCAAATACATGAGTGAGAAGAACGCAAGGTTTTAGAGCTCGTATCCACGACCCTCAATAAAGGCTGCATGCATCAACCTACCTCACAGGAGTTGAAAAGCGGACAAATCACCCACCCACATTCAGGTAGTCAGCTTGTTGAACTCATATGAAAGATAGATATCCAGTGAGGACAAATATCCTGATTGACGATAGCAGTACACCAGTAGCAACCAATAGTGATTCGGGCGAAACGCGCATCGCACACGTATTAAGAGATAAGCACCTCATTTCGCAAGACACGTGAAGGGAACCGTCACATCAGTTTGATTACCAACCCACTCCGTCTTGGTTCGTTAAAACTTGTCGGGGGGTGATTAACAAAGCAGCAATAGCAAAAATTGGTTCATCGGCTTTACAACAAAAAATTGAGTGCATTGCATCAACATTGTATGTTATTTCAACTTCTTGAGAAACGCCAGCACCAAAGAAAAACAACGCTGGGACAAAATGGGAACAGTAGTAAAAGATAGGAATGAATACGTTACATACCTTTTTCTGTAAATTCTCCATGGACTTGGCAAAGGATTTCGGAACCGCCCGCTGATGGTTACACAGTACAGCAACAGCACGATTAGCTCGATTGTAGGCGAGAAGCTTTTCTTGTGGACTGTCGTTTGGATCGGTCAGCAATTCCAGCTGTTCTTCTAATGTTCGGCTGGCATTGTACGTACGGAAGACCTTGGCAGTAAGGCCCTCCATAAGCTCACGAAGATACTGGTTGAGAACAGTAGTCTAAGGGACAGATATTTGACTTAACTTGAAACTCACATTAAGTCGGTCAAAAAGGTCGTCATTTTCCTTCTTATTCTGAAGGAATAGCCTCACATTTTTGAATACACGTTTGGGGACGGCGACAGAATTCTGGTAGCGGATTGAATCCTTACCCAAAAAGTCGAACTCCACGACATATTGCTTGCCATCAAGTTCTTCGTGCAGTTTGATGTGTTCGTATCGAAGTGAGCAACAACCCACAGTATCTGCTTCGTCCTCATCTTTTTCATTGCCAGCACGAAGAGCGAGCTGGATGAGATAAGACAGGGTAAAATTAGGCTCTTCATTATCTGTACTGAATAGTAACCCATACACAGGCGTTGGAGTATAGGTTTTGTGTTCCAGAAGCCCTCGAAAAACAGTGCAAAGAAATGAGTTTAACGAAATAAGCTGGAGGTAGTTAATTGCGGCATATATAACTGTCCGATGTGGTAGCGATACAACTACTGTCGACAAAAAATACCTTGAACAGTCGCAGATCCTGCTGTTGTGTGGACGACTGACCCTGGAGGTCAGAAGCTTACCTGCGGTGGATCGTTACGACTAACAGCGGTCTCTCACGATCGAAGCCCGGTTATGAACGCCTAAAGATGGATAGTCTCGATGCACCCCTAAGTTAACGTGACCTACAGATCGCGAGATGAATTATGTGAAGATACGATTCCAACACTCGTTACAGCATTATGTTAGACTCAATCGGCGAGAAATGTAAAAAAGAGTAGGTTGTTTGCCTACGTCATCTTACACTTGTACAATATCCAACTTATACCATTCATAAACTTACGAGTAGTTTCGTCCCTAACTTCAGTTTAAACTATCTTTTGGATGCAACACACTACACACCGAATGAGCGGTTCCTGAGGAGTCCAACCAAGAACAGCAGTCAACATAAACAGCATAATGAAATTAAATGGCAGGGAATGGGTTTTAACGGCTTATCGATAGTGACGCGATGTCCGGTGGGATTTATGCACTTAAACGGGCAAAACACGCAGCGATCAGCTGTAACAACGTCCTCCAAACTCCTGACAGTTAACGAAAAAATTCTAGCTCCAGGACAGGAACCGAAACCATCATCATCGACAGTATAACATCATTCTGTGACAGTGGTGGTCCGCTGCCGTACAACGATCGAGGAAGGAACTTGGATACCAGTGTATGATACTAAACATTCACACGGCGAAAAATCGGTGAAGCATAAAAACTCACCCTGTCAATGAAGTAAAGGGCAACAGCACGTTGTCGGATTCTCATTTCTTTGTGCTTAAAGTCAGCGCGATAGTCTGCTCGGATGCGATCGATAATCTTGTGCAATCCACGAGCCGTTTCGTACTTTTTCCAATCTTTCTCACCCTGATGATAAGGTGGTAATGGAGCTCACAAGCGTAACTCACCTTCAAACGTGAAGATGGATTGAGCATAACGTATTTAAAGTTATTCTGAACGTTTTCAGTCCAACAAGCGAGCCAAGTAACAGTATTATCGTGCCGTACTTCTTTCCACCGATGCCCTTTAGGGGGGACGGGTATTTTTGAGTTTTTGGAGCAGTTGATAATAACGTGTTCAGGTAAGACACGTTTTTTGAGCATGCCCATTTTTGGATGGTTTCCGCGCCCACGAAAGAGCCCAGGTGGTTCGATGCGGAAATTACCAATTCGTTGTCTGTGTCCATCAAGCGTGCAGTATCCATACTCATTTAGCAGAGCTAGGTTTTCCTCTTTTAATTTTTGCTTCTCCTCCTTTGTCCGATTTTTTCGTTCCTCTGCTAGCTTCAAAAAATGTGCGTGCATTTCCCTAAAATCACATTTGCTCAGAGACTTGATAATTCGGCGCTCATCGTCGTTCATAACCTAACATTGGTAGGGCAGTTATCTACTAAAGTTACGGGAAACATACTTTTAACCAATCTTTGAAAAAATTTTTGTTGAACACTTCTTTGGTGGTGTAATCATGATCAAGCATCCGGGCGTAAAATCCTGCCACTTCCTCAGCTGCATCCGATAGTCGAACTGGTTGTCCGTCATAGTAAAAGCGTACATTATCTGGCAACCGTTCATAAGGTGGAGCGAAAATGGGTCCTTTGTGTTCAAGGAAGGTCCACTTTACTCCATTATCTTTCTTGTCCTCTTCCCACCACCGCCAGACCTCTTCTTCTGGTTTGTCTGATTTGTTGTTCTTGTTGGGTGTGCCACTAGACTTAGTCGGTGTCTCTTGTTCTTTCTTGATTTTGGGCTTTTCGATTTTGACATCCTTCGCCTTTTTATGGTCACCATGTGAACGCGTTTCGGAATTCTAATAAAACTCAATTATTGGTTAGCAGGTGACATACACGAAAGCGATCAGGGGACTCCAGTTTCGGTTTTTTGGATATCCGCATAAGCCTTGAGAGACAAAGCGTTTAGGAAGTAGTCGAACTTACTTCGTCGCGAGAGGTATATCATCGTCCTCATCACTGGAGGACAAGTGAGCTCTGCTTCTCTTCAGTTTATCTGTCAGAGGAATATCGTCATCTGAGTCGGTTTTGATGGATGCATGTGGTGTGCCGTTTCCGACGTTTGAGATATTATTGAGGACACCCGTCATACCGATCTATTTGAAGACAAGGATAAAACAATTTACGTAAATATGTCACTGCATACTACTAGTTCAATTAAACGGCAGGAGCCGAAAATGTAGCCCGATCAACAAGTACGGATAAAAGAAATTGCCCCACCGGTGCGAGAAGATAATGCAGCCAGGTAGTAGGACAAATGCCGTTTTCCAGGGGAATACTACTGGTCAAAATAGAATAGTATTGTGTGCTTCGCTACTCCAAGACCCTATGAAGAGTTGTCAATAGGTAATCACACAAGTGCAAGTAGTTCGGCCAATGTTAAATGTACTAGTTCTGCATCATTATCCCATCGATCACGATGTCCAGTAAGAATGGAAAGAATTGGCATCTTTGTCCGACACCATTTTGTTTTCGCAAGCTTTTAGAGAGCTCACAAGTCCGGAAGTCTGAGAATACAAAGAACACATCACACTGACAAAGCCCTACGGCATTCCTTGCTTCGCAAGCGTACTAGGAGAACAGATCGGTCAACTGAGTTTAGTGTCTGGGAAATCCAGGAATATTAAAATTGTGGGTCACGTACAAGTATGGTGTTGTTCTAGCAGTGTGAACATTTGGTCAACGCAACCCTAACCAAAAAGAAAAATTGTTCAGCTGTAGCACCCTTTTGATGCCCAGCTGCCAGGCCATCCCAAAGAAACACGAGGGATGGGATACTGTCAGGTTTTCCAAGCCTAGACGGGGGAAATCGAGAGGCAGAGGTCGGATTCGAAACACAGACCTTCCGGTCAGTAAATTCGCGCTCTAAGCACTGAGCTATCTCGTCATCCCGAGCAAGCTGGAAGCTCGTTGCTTGCTCTCAACTCAGTGCTTCAAGTGACCACCATAAGGTGATGGAGGACAAGCGACATTAAGAGCCTGCCACAATCGGAGTGACTTCCGTGATTACTACGTGCCCTGTTTCGAAACTGGGTACAATTATATATTCCCTTCAGTCATCTGCGACATGCTTGCACCATGAGCATGAGCCAATATGAGGTAACCTTAGCGGTTGCTGATTCCACCTGTAAATCAACGTCAACCATTATTTTTCCTATTTGTCTGATTGTTCATACCCTCCTGTTCCAGTTTCTTTGTTCCCTCCTTAAGGCTAGTTTGCACTCTGATTACTCATGTGGAGATTTTGTCACCGTCCACCTTTCATTGCGATTTCGTAACAACTCTACATATTTTCGAATGTCTGTACCGAAAAAAGGGTCGTCCAGGGGGTCAAATCCGAACCCCTAGGATGACGGACAAGCACGCTATTCACTGTGCTTCCCTGGAGCTTTGTTTTTGCATTAGCTATGTATTACATCTTACCTGAGGGGGCAAGATAGCTCAAGTGGTTAAACCGGAAGGTCCGTGGTTCGAACCCGACCTTTGCCTCTCGACTTCCCCTGTCTAGGCTTGGGCAACCTGGCAGTATCCCAGCCCTCGTGCAACCTAGGGGTGGCCTGAGAGTTAGGCACCGAAAGAGTGCTACAGCTGAACACCTTACGCTCAGCGCGTATTTCAATTTGACACGCAGCCCCCGGTGGCTTGCTGACTGCTTGACTGTCTCGAACAATAGATTTATTTTAATTCGATAGAAAAATGGTACCAACGTATTACAACCAACAATTATGATGAAGGAAATGACGATTCGTTAGGTCCATCACTTTCCTTACTTTCTACGGACAGTTCGAAAGGCTGCTGTCTGCGCTTCTGAGTTTAGTTAGGAATTGCGTCCGCCGGATAATGGGGTTGTGAATATTAAATCCTCTGTTTAAACCGGGCCTGGTAATGATGAGACACTCATCAAGCCAATCTTGCTTCCAGTTCCATTTCTGTCCAGTTATATCCATAACAACCCCGTGCACACGTGTTCGCATTCGAACTAGTAGCTTCCGAATAAAAGACGCATAAGTCGAACAGAGTTTTATGTGTGCAAAGAGATCTATCCTGTAACGTTTGAGGTCTTTTGAAAGAATAGTTCTCCCCCCAGACTTAATCTTTTATCAAGTTCCAAGTTAAGGGTATCAGGAAACACGGTTTCCCTGCCATAAAGCATTTGGGGATTAAAAACATGCGAAAACACGCGGAATGTGTATGGAAGTCTGTCTTCTAAAGTCACTATGCCGATGACTTTGAGCAACACCCGGCCGTTGGGTGGTGCGCTGGATGTAAACTGAGACCTTTGGATTGTCGCAGTGTACCAATCTAATAAAACCCCGGATGAAGGTGGCATACTGCTGTCACGGTATTCATATGGTACGTGTTATATAAGGGTTTATTTTGGTTTGGGCAATGGGCATGTCCACCACCCGATTTTTTCCATCGAACTTTAACTACTGAAGGGACGCTGAGTAGCTCCGTCAGAAAAAAACAAGCAGGGGTCGGGACGAGCCTCTGATAGAAGAATGGAAGGCGAAGTCGCTCTTCTACAGATTAAGAAATGGAATTCACTATTTGACATACTCAGACCGTTGCGAAAACCCGACCAGTTCGAATCGATACGTGATAGCACTAGCAAAATTAAGGTACACCTGAAAGGTACTCCGAACATCGCATTCAGCCCAAAGTAAAGCTGACTTGGCTAAACTATGAAACTACTGGTAAATATAGCAGCACAATTAGAAGTAAAATCATCCATCGACAACACACATGGCGAAAATGCTTTCTGCTATTGCTACGAGGATAAGCTCAACATTTCGTGGGGGCACTTCGTACTGAGCACACTACGCATCCAGAAAGCTCCAGCGGTGCAGTGCAGGGATCGTTTGCAAGTTGTCCTTTTTTCACTCAATTTATCACTAAAATTTTTCCCTGTAGCAGACTAAATGAGGGGGCTATGCTAACTCTACTGCCAACTCCACTCCCGTGATACGAGCTTTTCCCCTAAGAAGTGAGGACAAATCAAGTTTTATCGTTCCCATTAATACCAACCTACTCACCCTAGTATATAACGGATGAAAAAATACTTCCTATTTTGTTGGCCCATATAAAAACACGTTAACATGTTTGTATCCAGGTCTAAATCACGAGGTTATGAACAGGCATTGGTATCATATTTGCTTCCCATCACCTCGCTACCACCACCTGGGGACCCTGATCGCATGCTAACTACTATTATGTTACTGTGTACTGCGTGAATCCATTTAGAATTGTACCGGAGTGAAGGTCGTAAATCCGGTTATTAGTAACCGGCATCTGGTATACTTGATCATAAGTGTACAGAGAGAGACTGAACCGTACGTTAAGTGCTGATTCTGGAGTAACCGATTCTATCTCCTCAACCTGATGAGACATCAATCGATCAGAAAAGCGACGTCGGTGTTATGTCACTCGACATCTTGACAAACAGTTTTGTGAAAGCCAAGGCAACGAAAACGACCAATTCTGTTGCAGCATTCTTGATTACGTACTGAACTGATCGTAGTGCTACTTTTTGACAGTGAGAAACACCTGGAATAAGTATCGCCGTTCGTCGCACAGTTAGCCTTGACATTCGACCATCGGCACCATGCAGAAGTTGAATCTTGCACGCCGCATTCTAAGGGCAGTACTACATCCTAGATAAACTGGGATTCCATAGTGGAATTCAGTTATTTTTTCAGTTATATTCAGAAGGAACTAGGCCAATGGTCTACACGACCACTTTTCGTTCAACACACACAAATGAAATGTTGGCGTTAGGCTGCAGCTGCAGGTGGACGTAGTCTCAGAATCTTCATTAGTTTTATTTCGTTTATTTACAACCGACTTGAGCCTATGTGGTAATGAAAACTCAATTTCAAATTAAACTGACAGTATCATATAAAGGAAAATCCTTCGACATATTGAAGATCGTCTAGACCAAATAGGAGGCGGCCTTTGTGCAGTACATTTATAAAACAAACAGGAGATTCGGTTTGATTTCAGATGAGTTTACTGTTAATTTTCAAATGAATATTTACGTCAGATAAGTTCGATCTGGAATAAGACTGAGGTAAATTCGGAGGCGAGGTCCACCTGATAAAGCCTGTCTCGAGTTTTAATCATTCCTAGTAATGAGCAGGAATAAATAAGGGTTTACCATTCCTCCACAGGATGAGTGCTCAGGGCACAATAGCTATCTCATCAGCCTCGGCCTTTACGATAGTTTGCCAGTACGGATTGTCTCTATTTAGCTTGCAAAACGATGGCAGTAGCATCTCGGGTTACTATCAAGGGTTCTTAATTTCGGAATCGAAACTTTGTTTTTCAAAGAAAACGAGTGCACAATCTCATTTGGCTACGGGTGAACATCGACCATTTTGGTCGGGGAAATCATCTTCACTAACCGACGGTCTGGGGCACAACAGACCAAGGAGGGCCTGCTTGTTGATTTGCCGCAAAAACCCCACCAGGTTAACCCACCCCAAAACAAGCTCCATTTGAGTGCCACGATTAAGCGTGGCAACCGTGACAGCGTGACCAATGGATCGCGCACGTATCACAAGCTGGTTACGACTGACATATCGAATCCTTTCTCCCGTTGGTACCACTTTCAACGCTTCTAGCCTCATGATGCTGACTGTGATGGGCTCAAAATCGTCCAAGAGCTGCATTCATGAACGCGCCCCTTCACGTGGGGTGTTGTCTAGTGATTTGCTTGGTTAACCTAAGATACTCCAAGACAATGACATAACTTACTCTAAACCTTGTGGGTCCTATAACGGATTTTGGTGTTTTTTTCACCTGCTTGCCTTGTCTCCGTCGCACTTATACACCCAAACCGAGACCGTCAAGGAAAAGCATATGTTACCCAATAAGTAGTTGATTTTCTGAGACAAGAACCTTAGGTGATTCGGGTTATACAAACACACCAGTATGAAGCCTTAAACACTTAAGTAGGCCCTAGGTTCGTTCAGGACTAGGGATGGCTGTGAAAAGCCATAAAACTAATGAGACCAACCAACAGTAACATAAAAATACTCAACATCACTCGCTGGAAAGTTCAGCCGATGAAACTTCCAGCGATCGTTTTTCAACTGTCCTGTGCTGTTTGGTGTTACTACACTAAAAAATCAGAAGGTGAAGGAGCTGACAAGGAATTTTCAATCAATGCTGCAAGTCTGAATGACGCAAAGTCAGAGGACGACTGGATCGCACGGTGTCGATCGAAACGCCAGAATTGTGTGAAACTCTAATGAATACGGTAGCCAAAAATCCGTCTTATTAGCTAACACATGGTCAACGAGGGTCGCTCGTGAACAAGTATGAACTCACGGAAAAAGACTGATTGGCGCCACAGCCCGATATTCAAATTTAGCACCACTGATAAAAACAATTGGTTAGGTTACACCAACCCAAGTTCAAAAGGATCAGAATACCGAACTTCGAGTGAGAATTCAGAACGCGTAGGCTTGACTCAGCCTAGTTTGTAGTTTCTTCAAAGCAGTGTAACTGAAGGCGGATAGTAAAGGCAGGCAAGCAGGTTTGTCTGATTCCATAATAATAGTCGCAAATAGTCACAGATTGACAGAGGATCGAGGCCTTCGGATTCACGGATTCACGGATTGATACACAGGATCGAGGCTTTTGCCCAAGTTTCCCGGGTCGGTTTTGTTCTTGTCGGTCAGTGGCTGCTGTTCATCTGAAAGGCACAAGTGAAAGAAGGGTGCAGCACTGCCCGTTATGTTCTAGGCGCGGGACAGTATGCATGCCAGCTCGAGAATTTGCATAAATAAATGTCTAATAGTGCTTTAAACTGGGTTCTGGAAGGGGCGTGGAGAACCGTCGGAGGAAGGTCATTTCACGCGCTACTACTCGAAATGAGAAAAAATTTTGTTTAATGAATGTATGTGCTCTGAGCTTGAAAATTTTCTTACAATGTTTTCGCTGCGTCAACGGTGAAACACCTGTTTGCCAAGCTTTGTTCAAACAGGGCATAGGTTAGAACTAGGTCCCCCCGGAGGCGACGGTACTCCAGAGGAAAGAGATCAAGCGTCGCGAGACGCGTTTCGTACTCCACGGATTTGAGGCCGGTAACCATTCTCG
>NW_008752221.1:35992-38770 GCF_000715545.1 Opisthorchis viverrini | reverse complement strand
TGCAAGAGTTGACGAATGTCCTCCACTGTGAAGACCAAGTCGGTTAGAGGCTGTTCGTAGTTTCTCCTTGACAAGAGTGGATGTGAGGAGGACGCTGGGGTTGAGTATAGACATGCATAGTTTTCTCTGTAAGCCTCAGATACCACTGTTGGGTCATTTGTCGGTCCTCCGTTTTTGTCCCTCAAGGAGAACGCTGATGGCTTGTCTCTGCGGCGATGTCTCGTACTTGAACAGTACGTTTTTTTTCTTCGAGCGAGGTCCAGAAGGTTGGCTTGTTTTCGTATGTTCCGTTGGCGGATTTCCGACTTACAGCGATTCCGCATTTTACGAAATGCCAACTCATCTTCTGTACATCCTGTGGTCAACTTTGTAAAAAAGAGTTGGGATCTTTTTTCCAGAAGTCGCCGAATCCATTTTGGCAGCCTGCGGTTCATCCGAGTGTGTGCCGGGTTTTTTGGGACGAACGTCGCGTCAGCCTTGTGGACTTTCTGGACAATGTATAGTTTAGTTTTTCCACCGGAGCTGGTCCCAGTGTGACTTGTTCGAGGAAGATGAGCATTCCTGAGAAATCTGCACGGCAGAAGTAACCACGTTTCGTTTGAGGCTCGGGATTTCTGGCTCGATTGCAGATGAAATCAAGGAACAGTGCACATTGGTCGCTATTTCCCAGTGGAGCATCAATTGCTGCCTGATCAACGAGGTGTCTTTCGTTAGTGATCAGCAAATCCAGGAGGGATGGCAGTAGGCCTGTGCGGTATTTGGTGGGTGCAACGACATTTTGAGCCCAAGCGCTCTATTGAACGACCTCAATCGGCGCCACTGCAAAAGTCCGCTTGATTCGACGCGCTGGAGCCCCATCCAGGGGGCTTTTGGGTCATTGAAGTCACCTACTAGCAGGAGATGTGTGAAGTGGTAGCTGGAGGAGAGTTGCTTAAGGGTTCGTATGAGGTCATCTTCAGGGGGACCCGAGGTGCTACAGTAGACCACACCGAGAAAGAGAGAAACGGGCCCGCGCAACGAGATTTGGACTCACAGTGCATCGCAAAATGGTGCAGGGGTAGTATCAGGGACGGGAATCGGGATTGGTAGGGCCGCATGTAAGTACAGCGAAACCCCACCATCCCGCCCTCGTTTTTAGTTGCCCCGAAAAATAGAGTAACCGTCTATCGAGATATCCGCGTCAGAGATATCTGGTGTGAGCCAGGTGTCTGTGATTGCGATTATGGACGGATTTTTAAGGCAAGCTGACTGTGTAACATCGCCGAGTTTGTTGAAAAGGCCGAGGCAGTTTGTGTACAAGCATTTCAACACTGCCTCTGCTTCCTCCGAGGGTGAGGAGCCGAAAGTTGAGTGACCAGGTTGGTTAGCAGACTTAATAGTTGCCGGCCGGGTTTGAGTCCGAGTCCAAGGCTCCACAGGGGCCTCTATGGCGATGTTGTCTGCTTCTTGTCTTTGTGGTTTCTGGGGGTGCTTTTCGCCTGCGAGCCTTTTTTCGTTCCGTGGGAGCTCGGTTTGCTTGAGCCTTTTGGCTCTGAGGGACGGAGTTTTTTCCCCATGGGCGAAAATTTCGACCGATGCAGTTTGTAGCTCTTTCAGCATCCCCTTTTCGTCCACCAGATCTGCTGTTGATCAAAGATTTGCCGCAAGCTTTCACCTTTCTGGATCCTTGGGTGTGTTGACGCGGTTTGACCGGAAAAGTGTCTCTTTGAGGTCCTGAGCGCTGGGTGGTGGCACTAAGAAGTAATGATTTTGGTGGCGCTCCCAAGAGGTTCGTTTTCGCGGAGGACCGCACCTTGAGGCCGGCCAGCAGTCTTCTAATCTGGCGAGTTTTATGTGGCTTGTTTGGCTGCAGTCGCTCTTTCGTGTTTGTGTGGACACCCGATCCGCCAGCGATCAGTGTAGCCGACTGGATGTACGAGGAATTTTCCGGATGGCTGTGGTCACGTGTATGGCTTTGGTTGTCGGGGCCCTGGGCGATGGTTGTGTCCACAAACAGAGAAGCCGCTTTTGATGGAGTGGAGCTGGAGATTTGCTTCGCTTCTTGTCCCCGCACATCTGACTCAGTCCAGTTCAGAGGCTGTGACTTTGTTGAGGAGTGCACGGCTGCAGCTGTGTCCTCTGATACGGAGATAAGCGGTAATAGCTCCACGTAGTTTGGGCGCTGCTTGCAGTTGGGGTTTGTCTCCTCCAGGGCGTCCCTGCCTTTGGTAGGCGAGAGGCCTGTGGTGATCGAATAAAAACTGCTGTCCGGAGACGCAGCTGGTTTCGTCGGCCTGCTTTCGGGAGCACAGGGAGATATGACTACAATCGGCTTGGTCATGAGTTTGGAGTCGGCTGAATTGGCGCCCGGTGGAAGCCTGTTTCGTGTTCCACCCCTGATCTGCAATGACCAAGCTTACGCGCGTCTAGAGGACGATCCTCAGATAGGCGCCTGATCATGCCGCAGGATATTGACGCGCCCAAATTGAGTTCGCCGAAACTATAGGGTCTTCGATGTTGCTATTTTAATGGGGAGCTAGTGTAGTTAATTTGCACCTTCCCGTGACATGTTGCACTTAGCATTTCGTCTATGTGAGCGAAATGTGAAAGTCATTGACCATCGCCGATCTGCATTTTTTGCCGGTTTACGCGACATAAAACACGAAATCGCACTTTAGCGTATTTTGGCGTTCTTCGGTGTTCCTGAAGAATAAAATAACATCTTAAGAGTATTTAATGCAAATATTACCCTATAGGATCAGTCACAGGCGTTTGTTTGCTTTAGACACCTCAGATTTA
>NW_008752221.1:9803-34512 GCF_000715545.1 Opisthorchis viverrini | reverse complement strand
TACAGTAAACATCAATCCAATATATATGCCGACCAGTAAAAACAAGGACTCAACTATGGTTGATAGCCTAATCTGACAGCCTGTTATACTCACAACTATACTCGAAGTCACCTAACTTATCTATTTATCGTCATACTCATACTTACTCTATGCCGTTTATGTTTGCTACCTCCAGTAAACATCTCAACTGTAGTCGACGTAACCTGCGTGACTACCTATAGTGACCGCCAGGCCCGCACACATGCTCGTAGCTAACCATAATGCCCCGGCAACACATAATAGACTAACCCAACGATCAACGGTGGTCATCGCCTGTCAAATTGCAATCACCACACATTTTGACAGCGCGCTCCCAACTCCTACCCTTGATTGTACCCCGTACTCCCCTCCCTCCATTACCCGAAACAATGAGCTGTCGCTCACATCGACTACTTAGCGTAACTGCTATTCGCGACGCAGATTATGGCACCTATGCAATGCACGGCAACGTAATACAACGACCAACGACGGCGCTCCATACTCATAACGCCACGCGTTGATAATGCGCCCGCCATGAATTTACGAAAACACCATTGGCGAATTGCATTTTGTTCATTGGCATCACTGATACAAGCTTGATTGGTAATCGCTCCATTTTTTCATTTTCTTAAGATCCACTTCACGGGACAGGATTCTGAAACGGAAAATGGGCAAGCAATTAATCTTCGGGAACAGCATTTAAGCGTCTGGATGTAAGGGAATTTTATCTGTTTGCTTACCTGGATGAGTGATATATGTATAGTCGTTGCGGATTGCCATGGGTTCATTGATTCGGCATTTGAGGCCTTTGAGTTACAATCACACGAATTCCTCGTCATCACGGCATTCAAAAGGAAGGTCTACAAAGCGCATGCTAAGAAATTAGACCTCAGATTCATCATCATCATCATCATCATCATCATCATCATCGACAGCATGACATCAGTGTTCAACACCGATGCTTCACTGCCGTAGGCCTCAAATTACCTGATTAGCGGCGTAGGTCGTCATCCGGGAAACCACACGTAGAACGTAGATGTCTCCCTCCCGAATTTCTCGGCGGTCACAATAATGAGTTGTGTGCATTTCCTATTCGCGCGTTAGCCGTTCGCTGTAATGAGCGACCTTCTGTACGGCATGCTCCAGGCTATCTGAGTGATGCACACGCCTCTTCAAACGCCCGTTGGCGTTCTCAAGGCGATTGTTGGTCACATTCCCAAAATGTACCAACCCAAGTTGTGCAAGAACGGCCCACTTTCGAGTGATGTGGAGCCAGTGGGCAGTCAAATAAGAGACAAAACTGGGATCTGTTCCCCTCAGAATTTGCAAATCGTGGCAAAATCTACGCGAACAATGTTTGGTGCACAGTTACTTACTCAGCTGCATTGTCAAAGCGAACCACGCGGTGGAATATATGCCGACTGCGGTTGGATATTGTCTGCAAAAGTTACACCAGAACAATGAAACGTGCGTGCTTCCGGATGCGTGAAAACAGCGCAGCATTATATCGCAGCCGAATACAGCTTTGGCAGCCCGCATCTGCGAAGTCATCTTGTCCATGACGAACTTTTTGACTTCAGAGTGTCCACCCATCATATCCTCGAACAAGCTGATAGCTTGCGCAATGACGCAAGATGCTCGCTTTCGACAAAGGCATACATTACGAGTCGACCGACACCCAGGCCATCCGTCACGAGGAATGTATAAAGCTTGTACCTTAACAGCGAACGTCAGAGGCTCTAAATTTGTTTACCCAAGACGGTTAGTACCGTGTGTAGCATCAACGTTTACAACGTCCGGGAACCGTCTAAAGAGTGCTATCTGCTGCGTTCGAGAAAAGCACAGGTGACTATATCTGCCACCCTCCGAATCCACCAGCAGCGCGCGACCGCACTCTCGAAACTTGGCTATGATGGACGACATGTCATCTAAGAAACCGACTAAAAGGCAACCAACGACCTACCCAACAATGGGGGTGGACATTTGACGCGATAGTTACGCACATCCTTGATAGTGAGTACCTTTTCAAAGTGGTCGGAGACGTACTGCGGAATCTCTGATGAGGAAGCACCGTATTTCAAAAGGGTAGAACACTCTTTTAATTCATCATTTGTCAGTCGCCGGTTGGTGGTGAGCCTGTCAAAAATAAACTTGCTGCGTGGATGGTTGTGCTCCAGGTAGTAGGAATTAACCCTCAAGCAGTCATGGTACCGGCGAACATGGAACATTGCCGGACAATCAGTACGACGTGTGGTACCGCGTACACACAATGAACCATGAACTTACTAGGTGCGACGATTTCCACGGCTTCGGCTTCGACTGCAGGGATGTCTGCTGCAACGGTAGAAGGCTTTTTCATGCAAAAGTGGCGAATTGATGTTCTTTTTGTAGTTTTTGCGGAAGAAAACAGCGAAATGTTTCGCCTGGTACTCTTTCAACGCGACTTGAATGCACTGAATCTTAAGTAGGTTTAAACAACTTTTAACAAAACTGCGGTCGTTTGAGAAGGTTTCATACGCCCGAAAAATTACCATCAAATGTTATACCTTTATGTTAAAGTTTTCCTCCTTCGAACCACGGTTTCAGAGAAATTTTGGGTGTGCGTCTAGCCGCCGGCCATGATCAATGGGTTGGCCTTTCGAATGCTGCCAGCCCGCTCCAAGATCTCCTGTACGTCAGCTGGGGAAGAAAGAGTAACCAGAAGTCCAAGAGTTCGCTTACTTCCCTTCTGGCCTAGCCGTTCTGCGTGGCTCGATTTATCAGGCTTGGTGGGGACATTACTAAGGATCGACTGTGCCAGCTTCGCTAGCGTGATTTTTCCGGAGAATGACCCCCAGATTATCAGTCCGGTTCCCCTGGGGAGCCTGTCCACCAGAAACTCTGTGGTGGTTTTTATAGCCGCGTCAGAAAGTTGTATGACTTTCTTCGCAGCCATGGGTCCCGGTATGGATATCGCGAGGTATTGGTTCAGCGAAGAAAGTTCCTTGTCAACTTTCGTCCAAGTCGCTGCATTCTTAGCACCTGAGTCCTCCAGTGCCTTTGAAATACGATCCAATTTCGCGTAGAGTATTCCGATTAAAGCGGAACACTGACAGTGGTCTTTCTGAATCTGCACTGGGGATTGGGTACCGTTTTGGGGGACTCTCCTCTTCGCTGCGGTATGCATCGCACCCTTGACGTAGAGGCAGCTGGCGCAGACAAACGGGTCAGGAGAGTTAGCTAGTTGGCTTATCTGGTCGTCCTGTAAACCCGCGCATTTCAAATGCCACCAGGCCTTGCAGGTTTGGCACTGTATACCGCGTTTGACGGTCGACGGGCAGCCATTTCGCCCACATCTGTTGTGGTCTATCAGTGGCTACAGAGGGCAGTCGGTATAAATTGATGTCATGTTTCGAAATAGATGTAAAATAGGAAGTGTGCGCAAAATATAAAGGGTTATCTCTCAAATGTTTTGTTAGAGTAATAAAATTCAACAATTACCCGTGTGTACTCTGTGAATAGGTTGAACAGCGAAAAAATTCTTTGACGAAATTGCACGAGGGAAAAACGAACCCGATTTCGAATGTACCGCGCGTTGGTGGTTCGATCAGTAGTTCGTACCTCGTTGCTCGTATCATCCTTAGCGGCCAGAGAAAGGACTCGCATAAAAATCGTCTAGCAGTGGCTTGAGGTGGGTGCACGATGCTGCCTCAACCGTCGGGGGAAGGGTATTCCACGCACCAACATCTTAAATGGAGAAAATTTCGCATAAAAATCGTCTAGCAGTGGCTTGAGGTGGGTGCACGATGCTGCCTCAACCGTCGGGGGAAGGGTATTCCACGCACCAACTATCTTAAATGAGAAAATTTTTTGCCTAATGAAGGTGTGCAATCTGGGCTCGAAAATGTCCAAACATGTTCGTTGGGTAAACAACTAAGAACTTTTTGACAAAACCTTGCTCAAACAGGGCATAAGTAAGTGTTATGTCTCCCCGGAAGCGACGACACTCCTGGGTGAGGGACCAGGCACCGCGAGACGTCTCTCATGAACAACGAATTAAAGGTCGGCAACAATTTCCGAAGCAGCCGGTTGGGCAAGCTCAGAATGCTTACCTCTTATGTGTATCACGAGTGAACGATTTGGTAAGTGTATTCAAGAGTATGTCTCTCGTATACCCGTTAGAGCATCTGGCAGTTCATGCGAGTGATACGGTGGGACGTCCGTCGAATCACCCGTAGAACAGCAATGCCTTTTGAGCCGATTCTTGAAAACGAGGTTATAAGCACATGTTTGAAGAGAGCTAGATTCTCAAATCTCTTCTGACATCTGTCATCGTAATTCTATTCTAATTCAATCTGTATATGAATGACAAGCTTTTTCACCGGGTCTCCTCCGAATACCATGTGGACCCACGTTTCGTCGTTCAGAGAAGGTGCAACGCTTACACCCGGATGAAGGGAACTGGAACTTGAGCTCCAGGATTTCAAGCCATCAGCGATAATGGACATGACTAGAAAAAATCCTGGGTGACCGTTAAAGTAAATCGAAAACAATGGTCTCAAAACAGAGCCATGAGGGACTCCATTCGAGGCTGATACACGAGACGAACTGATGGAGCCCATTTCTACTCGAAATGTTCTATATGATGAACACATCTCATTTCAGTGGATAAGTTTCATTGAATTACATGAGACCCAAGATTGCGTGGCAGCTTGCTATGCGGGACTCGATGGGCTGCTGCTAGGAGGTCAAAAATGGCATCCGATATGAAAGCTTTGTCCTTAGTTTGTTCGTAATTACTGACATTTTCGTCAAGCAGGAACTGTCACGATGGAATATATCTTCCGCTAGAGGTATCAAGCTGTTGATAGTGAGTTGATCTCAGTTGATCCACCTCATAATTCGTTCCATAATTTTGCACCGGACGCCAGTGAAGTTAATGCGCTTGTAGCTCGCAGGCGATAGTCGGCCACCAGTAATTTTAGGTTAGCATACCAACTATCCCTTTCCAAGAAGAGAGAAGTTTTCTTTCATTAAGTGACTGCACAAACAACAGGCAAATATGCTCTAGCAGTGCAGGCGAGGTTTTCTTGGACAGACCTTGTCTGGTCAAAACCAACCGGAGGGGTTTTTATTGTGCAAGAGCTGGCAAACATGCTCCTCCGGTAGGAGAAATTTGGTTAGAAGTAGTTCGTATCTAAGTCTTCACAAGATTGGATGTGACTCGGTCTCTCTGTGGGATTCAGGTCACACTTTTTGGCCACCCGTGAGTTCGCGTTTCTGTTCCGCAAAGAGAGGCCTGTTGGCTTGTTTCTTCGGCGGTTTCTCATGTACTAAAATAGAACTTTTTCGTCTTTTCCTGATTGTGTCCAGTACCGCGGGTTGTTTTGTATGTTTCATTCGCGGATTTGAGATTTACAACAGTTCCGCATTTAACGAATTTCCACCTTGTCTTCTGTGCGTCTTGTGGCATTTTCTGAAAAATATTTGAGACAAATTTTCCAGAGGACGCTGAATGCTTTTGTTAATAATAACATTAATGTTTATTCCCAAACTGTGGGTGGCATACCGACTGGATTGATCATAAGTTTACAGTCAGAATGAAGTATGACTGGGGGGTTTGTGGGGGTGTTGATTGCACGAAAAGGGAACAATGGCATGAACGGTGGGGAATATCCGATGAAATAGTAATAATAGGTTTCTTTCCAAACTAGTTGGGAACAATGGGCGTGAGGTCCAACTAGTTCAAAGACAGGCTGCTGGCATGAACTAAAACTGAAAACCATTGCTGGCCATGAGTCACCTTGGGCTTTTAGATAATGGCCGGAGTCACATCGAGCAAAAGTGGAGATGGAGATGTAATAATTCAAATTGTGAGCACATGGTGAGTTTTGTCTCAAAAATTCGTTTAATCTGAAACTAAGCAGACTCACTGGTTGCGCTGTTGTATGGAAGTCAGGTGCAGGGACTGGGTTGGATGAGGGCAAGTTGCTATCACATAGGGTGACCCGAACCGTATACGGATTTGAACTTGTGGATAAGGCAAGCCGAAATTGCAGCAGAAAAACCAGGCTTCACACCGATTTATCTCGAACGCACACCGTGTCAGCCCCCAAATTTTCTGGACAATAGTCATGGATAACTACTCCACTGGTGCTGGTCCCGGTGTTGATTGGTCACGGAAGTTACGCCCTTCCGAGAAGTCTGCATAGCAGACGTGTCGAATCCGCGTTTGAGGCTCCGGGCTTCTGGCCCATTAATCGGTTGGCATATAGTGAGCCCTGTGGAGCTTCAGTTAATAATTGATCAATGAAGCATCTTTCATTTGTGGTAAACAAATCCACCAGGAACGGTTGGTGGCCTGCGCCAAATCCGGCAGACGTGACTAAATATGGGGTCCAAGTGCTTGGTTGAAAAATTTTGTTCGACACCGATGAAACATATCCACCATGCCCGATGGGCTAGAGCTCCATTTAGGAGGTCTTTGGAGCGCTAAAATCCCCTAGCAACAAAAGATAAGAAAAGTGATGGCTGTAGAAGTGTCGCACAACGGTTTGTATGAGAAACTGCGTAATCTCCGGTGGGCTTGGAGGGTGGCAGTTGACCACGCCTGGAATAAGCGAATCGGTCTCGTGCAGCAAGATTTGGATTTGGTGCAGGAGCTGTTTCGGAGATAGGCAGAGTCACATATAGGTACAATGCGACTTAACCCTCCTCCCGCCTTTTCAGTAAGCTCGGAAATTAGGGGAGCCATCTATAGGATCTTCGCAACAGCGATGTCTAGTATGAACTGGGTACTTGAAATTGTGGTCATGGATGGACTAAAAGCTGACGACTTAACGACCGCAGACCTTTTTTGCAGTAACCCACCGGCATCGCTTTCCTATAGTATACATATTGGCTTTCATATATCTTCCGTTCCTGCAGCTTCGATGCCACATGTGTGCTTACTTCTGTATTTTTCCCAAGCATTCAAAATATACCGCCCAGTTGTTTTCTATAAACAACTTTATTAGTACCGGAACGTCTGAGTAACGTTCTTTAGTATATACGACGCATTTGTGTTCTCACTGAAATGTAAAAACAAGGGCGCAAGAATTTTCACAACTTTTTAAAGTTTGTTTTACGCCAACACCTCGTTCGATCTGTACCCTAATGTTACTGGGAATTTTTAGACTTTCAATTTTTTTAGACACCCCTCCGCGTCAGGCAGTAAGGTGAAGTCGGATACACGAGACTAGCATAATGCTTCACTTAATTGAAATGCGCCGCTACTAATAAGCATGGGAATTTTCTGACCTCAATCCAAAAATCTGGTTCATTTTTTGAACAGGGTCAAGCCGCTTGATCCCATACGGTTGCATAACTTCCGGGAATAATCTCATGTCATGTCAGGGGGTTCCGCTCAAGCTTGCCAGGTATGAATCATTATATTATTCCAAAAAGTACTGTTAGGCAGCTTACCCAACCGAATGATCCCAAAAATCCTAATTGGTGAATGACTCTATCTGGCTCTGTAATGCTCCTAACGTTGGGTTGAGCCTCTCGTAAACGCCTGGAGAAAATGCGTCCCACGCTCACATTTAATGCACAGCTGGTCTGTAGTTGACTGAATATTCAGTGATAATAGCAATCACCAAAGGTTTATTTTCTAACTTGTAGTGAACACTGAAGTCGAAGCATGATCGGTTCCTTACAACATGAACACGGTGGGCAACAGCACAGCGGGGAGGAGAGTACAAGCGACGAGATGCGCTTATGACGCAAAAAGTCACCGGTGTTGTGGGGATCAAGAAACTGGGACAGCAGGGCATGTTGATTTGAACTAAGGCAGTAAAATTTTTGCAGACCATGAGCGACCTCTCGCAACAGAGTAAATAAACGAGTTTACAAAAAGCAAAACGAGGCTAAAGATGAACGAAATAAGAGAAGACGAATGGCGAATTTTGTCTCATAATATGGTTTAAAACTAAGTGGGAGCACTTATGTTGGGGTTGTGGGGAAGTCGATTATGAAAAGTAATTTCGATTGGGAGATGGCGTCAATGAATACGGCCGAAGTAGAAGCGTAAATGATTTTGTCAAACGTAGGGAAGCTGCAAACTGAAATTGCAGCGGAGAACCAGGCCGGTTAGATCCAAACATTAGGTTCATGGCTTTAAAAAACTTCCCCCAGAGGTGGTTGTGTTTGGGTGCAAACTTTTTCCGTCGTTTTAATTAAAGGCTCGGCGGTAGGAATAAAATAGTTGCGGGGCAACAGTTCAGCTAATGAATCAAATCAGAAGAACTTCGTTGTGCAAAAGGGAGAGTACTATTAAGATGAACGGCAGACAGGACAGTAACGGTTATGAATGAGCTTTCGAGAAGATGAATAATGACTGTAGTCTGGAGTAGAGTAGAAATATTATCAGGACTGCCATTTGTTGCATAGTGCATGGCCGCCTGTTGGCTACGCCTGAACGGAGCCCGTCAGACTACGCGGTAAGGAAAAGATGGACATCCCTGGACACGGCTTTATTTTCAAGACAAACGCACAGACATTCTGCTCAAGTATATGGAATGACCAGAGCGAAAATTTGGTCGTTCGATTGTTTGCTCTGTACAACCAGACGCGACGGTGCTACCATGAACAACTTCACATCAATTAGTTTTTATTTGGGCAATGTTTCGCTTTTGACACAAAAGCTTCATCAGGCCAAGTGAACAGGTCGCCAAATTGGCCAGGTTATAAGACAGACGGGAAACCAATCAGTAACTCTCCTTCACACTAGATCAGTGTTGAGTGTCAATTGACAGCTCTTGTCGGTTAGCGTGGGTGACAAAATCTTGAATTGGTGGGCTGAGGGAGTTTCAAATTACTTCCGAAATCTTCCACTTCGGGGTGCTTCACTTGATGATTCCCCCGGGTGCCACCGGTAGATCCTTGACCATCGGGGGACGTGAATGTTACGACAATTTAGTTGGGGGGAAGGGAGGTGCGTAAGGTTAAGTGGAGTTCAGGTGATGACCACTCTTCCCTCTGATGATCGCACACCAACATGTGTTAGCTCGAGTGACCCAAGACCGTTATCCACACGCTTGCCAGTTTCACGCCTTCCATTCTGTTAACGCTGGGATGCTTGGCGATTTCTATCGCCTCTGCTATCAGCCTCTGTGAGGTGAACCGTAGTCCCCGCCTCAAAACCTCAGCATTTTCTAAGTCTATTTTGTGCCCCGTATCCAGTGCGTGTTCCGCGTTTCTCGGCGGCCCGTTTATTTTTCTACTATGCTCTCTGACTCTGATGTGTAGTTCCCTGGCCGTCTGTCCTATATAGACGTTGGTGCAGTCATTACACTTTATTTTGTAGACACAGTCCCTAGTCCTGTTTGCCGGGAGGCGATCCTTTATTTGCACCAGTGCAGAGCGCAATGTTCCCCTTTTGGAAAGCTACACTTATGTTAACTGTGTTTAAAATTCTTCGAATGGCCCCCGATGTCTATGATTTACATGGGATCAGAGCGCTCCCGATCCATTCCCTGTTTGGTTTCCCTACCGGTAACAACACCCTTCGCAATTGGCGCTTAATCAAGCTAGCTGGATACCCACTACCTCGAAGTTTGCCCTTTACTTCAATTTGGGCCGCTCTCCGATCAGGGCCCTTACGCGCCTAAATATTGATGCCGCATTACTGGCAAATACCGATTTCGGATGGGCAGATGAGTAGTTCAAAACTGCACCGGCGTCGGTTAGCTTCTGGTACACTGTGGTCCTTAGTCTCCCCCAACCTCTACACTGATGCAAATAAAGGATCGCCTCCCGGCAAACAGGACTAGGGACTGTGTCTACAAAATAAAGTGTAATGACTGCACCAACGTCTATATAGGACAGACGGCCAGGGAACTACACATCAGAGTCAGAGAGCATAGTAGAAAAATAAACGGGCCGCCGAGAAACGCGGAACACGCACTGGATACGGGGCACAAAATAGACTTAGAAAATGCTGAGGTTTTGAGGCGGGGACTACGGTTCACCTCACAGAGGCTGATAGCAGAGGCGATAGAAATCGCCAAGCATCCCAGCGTTAACAGAATGGAAGGCGTGAAACTGGCAAGCGTGTGGATAACGGTCTTGGGTCACTCGAGCTAACACATGTTGGTGTGCGATCATCAGAGGGAAGAGTGGTCATCACCTGAACTCCACTTAACCTTACGCACCTCCCTTCCCCCCAACTAAATTGTCGTAACATTCACGTCCCCCGATGGTCAAGGATCTACCGGTGGCACCCGGGGGAATCATCAAGTGAAGCACCCCGAAGTGGAAGATTTCGGAAGTAATTTGAAACTCCCTCAGCCCACCAATTCAAGATTTTGTCACCCACGCTAACCGACAAGAGCTGTCAATTGACACTCAACACTGATCTAGTGTGAAGGAGAGTTACTGATTGGTTTCCCGTCTGTCTTATAACCTGGCCAATTTGGCGACCTGTTCACTTGGCCTGATGAAGCTTTTGTGTCAAAAGCGAAACATTGCCCAAATAAAAACTACCGTTTTTTCATCAAGCTCTTCTGAAACGATGACTTCCTAATGGGTTCCGAACCTCTTCCAATTGATTGAAGAATTCACATCCACTTCGATGTTCACATGCTGTAAGTCGTGTTTGGAAAGCTCCATCAACTCAACCTGGTGTCCGAAACGCGCGTGATCAAAGAGGAACTTGGATACGTGTTGCTTGTTGCACCCGCGCATTTTTCATGTCTGGACGCATCCCGACGCCATTAGACTGGGCGTGCTAGTGCCGTGACAGCGTCACTCCGTCACGCATCGGATTTTGGACAGCTTCAGAACGATCGCCAATGTAGCTACAATCAGACAGGGGACTTGCAATTTTATGGTGGGTGGATACGGGCTGGATACTGGGAGTGACACAGGTAAAGCCAGGCCAACGTAGAGTCATGGGTGAACCTAATTCAGTTGGAGGACCATGTAAGTGCGAACCAACGTGCAGCCAGAAGGAAAGAATGACGGTCATATGCGGCATCTTCAGCAGCTACTGCCGAAGGTTGAAGCTGTGGAAGATGGGCAAGTGGGGAAGGAATAGAATGAGAGCGGTATCGTTTGGTGAGTCCCGGGAGGCATCAGATAAAGTGGTATTGAATGAAAAATAACCTAAAATGAGATTAGAGCAAGCCAAATGTGTCAAAGAAAGAGTAAATTTTTCGTTGGATGACCTAGCAACCAACGACCGTCGGAGTCACCACTGTAGTTTGAGGACCCAACAAATCATTGTTGGTGGGTACCTACTCGGCTTGTACGCAGTAAGTTCAGTCAAAACCAATATAAACTCAAATGTATATAAAACACCCAACAAATTCGCATGCTCCTCCTTAGACTGTGAGTGGCGTGCTAATTGACTGAATGTCCACGAACACGATCTTACACTTTGTGGGCTCAATGCGCATGCCAATGCACGGAATGATTTTGTTTGGTTCATCCAAAAGCAACTGCGCGTTTTTCACCTCTTTGAAGATATGAACGATGTCTACATACTCTATATTGACGAGCTTTTCGTCAGCAGATATTAGAGAACCAGAGTTCAGAAAACTTCTCGGCGTTTGTCTCATTATCCCATCTACTACGAAACTAAGTAGGAATGAGAAGGTGGCGCCCTTGACGAACACGGCTTTACGCACTGAGCTTTTGGAACTCTCCGCATCTTTCTCCACCATGTTCACCCTTTACACAGCTTCTGTCCACGAAGACTCAAAGGGCTACACGACTGATGACTTTCACTTCAAGTGCATGCCATCTCCACAAGGATATTCCCGCCATATCCTTTACATCACTATCCGCCTTTTGAAATGCAGGAAAGGAAAATTAAATGGAAGCAACTTCTATCGGACGCGTTTGTTTCCGGTCGCAGCTTGCGCTGATTTTAGCGTTTGTCCCAAGCAATCTCCTAATAGGTCAAGAAGTTCTTTGATGACAAAACAAAAACACTAACAGATATTCACCAAATACACGTTTTGGAAATCTCTGCGCTTTTTCTGAGACTGCAACTACGCCACTTTGAAGTCATCTCATCGTACAAACACGAAAAACCACCAGACATACGTCTTTCTTTGACCTCATTTCCCCGCAAGCTACGGGCAAATATAGTTGCGCACAATTAAGTCAATGCAAAACACACAATCACACATACATGTAACGGTTTGTATACCTGGCATCTGAACCTGAATGTCAATTACTGCTTTTGATGTCGGGCATTGTCTAGCAGCATAAGTTAGTTAGGCTCGAGTGTGTTTACTGGTGGTTGGTTAGATGGCGGTTCATCTGTTCGCCGAAATCGACTTACAAAAGTTCCAGCTGCGCGCAGATGATGTTTCCTCCACTACAGATGAAACGTTTGCAGGCCAATTTCCAAGCTCGGCGAACAGATCGCCTGCCATCAGATCAGCCACCAATAGTTTGGCTGCTGGCAACCCCGGGTTGCAATCTAATTCACACCGTAGTCCATTTCAGCAGACCATGTTGCAGCTTTTTTGGTTTGAGCCCCCACTGAGGATGGGGTTGTCTTAGTGCATCGTTTGC
The DNA here is from genome assembly GCF_000715545.1 of Opisthorchis viverrini. Taxonomy (NCBI): domain Eukaryota; kingdom Metazoa; phylum Platyhelminthes; class Trematoda; order Opisthorchiida; family Opisthorchiidae; genus Opisthorchis; species Opisthorchis viverrini. The sequence continues at coordinate 21,948 of NW_008752221.1, read as the reverse complement.
ATGGAAGCAATAAACCATTGTGTGCCCTCCTCGGAGCCAAGTATATTCATGATCCACATTGGTTTTACTTTCTCACGATTTCTTGGTAGATCCTTACTATACTGGCAATCCCAAACGGCTCACGCAGGTTGTCCATATACGAGGCTGTCCACAACCCCAAGTACGCTTTCGCAATGACGCTGCAGTGGCTACTATACCCAGTGTGATATCCTACCCCTTAGTTCAACAAAGCCCTAATATCTCCCGGACGAGCGCGTTATGCTCGCCCGCAAGATCATCCTAATGCGTTTAATTTTTGCCAGGATTTGAGAGCGCTGGCCCTCTCGCGTCTTCCACTTTTTCTACCCATAAATTCAACGCTATCAAGGTCTTGGTATGCTCCTGGAGTTTGAACTTTGCCGTGCGCCCGATATGGCGTGTGCTGGCCATCAAAAAGAAAGAAACTTACCGGCTGTGTCGAAATCCTCGGCCACATTCTGTTGTACGTCTTTCGCAACGCCAAAATACTTTACCTAAATAGGTCGCTAATGGCCCCTCCGTCTTGAGTTTGCCGGGACACAGAGAGCGCAGTTAGTGTTCATGTATCTTTGAGATTATTTCCAAATCCAATACAGAAGGAAATACGTGAAGAAACTAGCTTGTGCGCAGAATTTCACACCGTTTTCATACGCGTAGACGTTAACAGCCAATGTAGCGTGGAACGTCAGGGGAACGTCAGCGGTATTCGGCGTTCACGAGAATGTAGTGACGGCACACGCCCGTTCTGAAATGTGCAGATATAGAAGTTGGCATCACTGAATCCACACAGCACATAAATCATGCATTCGCACGGGTCGGGTGGGACAAAAGCGGGGACCGGACGCGGCGGCACCGCGCATGTATGATGACCGAAACCGTACCCGAAAGTGTCATGGGGTACATAAATGGGTCGAGGTCAATCACGGGGGTGTAAAATCAGTCCATTCCTTCCTGTGGTGGCTCGTCCGTGGTACGTACAATTGGGAGAGAAAATGGAGAGGCACACATAAGGTTATATGATAGACTGCAGGCAGATACAGCCAAACTTCAATTGCGTTTCACCAATAAAATATGAATTTTTCACACAGTTGGCCTTGAGCGCGTTTAAACAACCTCCGGCAAAAGCGAAGCCGCGCAGAGAGATCACGAGGGTTCGAATAATTACCACAAAGTGCAAAAGCTTTATGCTACAGCCTCCTTCTTTCTAACCGTGGTTCCAGAGGAATTTCGGGTCAGCATCCAAGGCTCGATGATTGGACGGCCGCGTCCTAGATACGCATCTAAAAGTTAGCTCGTCCACGTTTTTCTCCTTTAATGCATTTCAAATCGCTTTGAGAGAGCACATGGTAAACATTTTGCGGTTTCAGTCTGCATAATCGCCAAAAAGAGCAGCAATTTGCTAATTTTATATGAAAAAGTGTTTCACCGTTGTAGCAGACGTCCCTGCAGACGTGGTGGAGGCCGTGGAATTCATCGCAGCTAGTATGTTTATCGTGATTCGTGTGTACCAGGTAGCACACGTTGTAGCGGTTGTCCGGCTGTGGTTACATTTTTTCTGGTACCATGACTACTTGATGGCTACATCCTAACACCTGGAGCAAAGCCATCCAAGCGGCAAGTTAATTTTTGACAGGATCCCATCAGTGGGTGCCTGACAAATGATGAATTAAAGGGGTGTAGTATCCTTCTCAGGTATGGTGTTCCGTCGTTGGAGACACGGCAAAACGTCATTTCTTATTTTGGAAAGGTACTTACTATCAAAGGTGTGAACAGTTATAACGTCAAATGCCAACTCCGTTGTTAAGTAGGTTGGTAGTTACCTTCTATTTAGTCTCCTAGATGACATGACATCCATCATAGTCAAGCTTTGACACTGCCGTCTTGTACTGTTCGTAGAATCAAATGGTGGCATTTTTAACCATATGTGCTTTTCCACAAAAGCAGCAGATCGCACTCGTTCAACGTTTTCCCGACGTAGTAGACCTTGATGCTACGCACGAGGCCAACCGTCTTGAGTGAGTAATTTTAGAGCTCCTGACATTCACTATTGGGATTCAAGATATATGCACTACTCGTGACGGATGGCATGAACATTGTTTGACCCAAAACACTCCCACACACAACATCGCGGAAAGCTTCTGTTCCACATGGCAGCCCACACCAACTCACCGACGCCGTTTAGCCATGGTGCCATCGCCATGAATATCAATATTCCAGTCCCACCGTCTCACTGACAACTGTCATTCCACTTCTCCGCGACCTGCCTCTACCAGCGTCTGTGTGCTGTTTGCTTGTACGAACTGACTGAGCTGTCTTTACTCGTCTGGCTTTCCCCCGACCAAAAAGTGTTGCTGGAGTATTTATTGATGCACAAACCACACTTTTGACAGCTTGGATGGTTTTCCACCTTGCAGATCTGGTAGCATGCACGAGGGAAGAAAACCTCGTGTGCTGGACGAGTACGCCCCGCACGGAGGGTTGCCCAATCACGGTGCACCATGGTGCGTTCGTATACCCGCCACCCCCCCAGTAACACGGGTGCATCATCCATCGCCGGTGGTTCTGAGTCTGGCCTTAAAATTCGTGAAATCAAAAAAGTACTGCCAACTTCCGTTTGTTGCTGCTGGTGTTGGGCTCAGCTCGGTTGAGTTATGCACCTGGCAATGTCATAAACCACAGATGAAAAAAAACTGGCCTCTCATCTGTGAAGAAAAAAGAAAAAAATTAGAAGTTCACTTGGGATAGCCCAAAGATACTCTGCGAGTGCCCATGGCCTATATCGGCCCCCCTTCGTCCCAACAGATGCTACACCGCACGAAAGCCCATTGCGTCATCCAAACAGAGAATACATCTACTCGCCGCTCCCAGTGGTAGACACCGGCTAGTGGTAGACACTCGCTATGCACCATCTACAGATTAGAGCTGGTAGCAGTGCTTCGGGGACTAGTGACTATTTCTGTTGCACAGACTTTCTCTCCTGGTATAACGCAGCTCATGTAATAAACACCAGATTAGCCAGTTATCTTGGAAATCCCCTCCAACCAGCCCTTCTGCATCTGATTCCCATACAACGCTTCTACGCGCTTTTATCGGCTTCTACTAGATCACTTGTAATGTAATATCGTATATTAGCAAACTCAACCCCTGGTGGCTAGCCTGCTAAGTACAAATCTACCTATTTCCTACTCCATATAACCACTTGTCATTACCCTAATTGCAGCAGACGTCAAGTTTTTCTTTCTGTGTATATTATTGCGTATTATCCCACATTATACCCCCTCAAATCAACCATGTTTTGCGAATCTCCCCCCATCCCCTCACCTTCCCAAGTTTGAACTTCGGAAGTGCCCGTTTTGGACGACCTGGTTGGCTGATATCCACTCCACCTCCGGAACCACTAAGCCAACCACAAAAACCTTACAATCTCATATAGGCTTTGTTCCAGCTTGTTTCCTCGACCAGGCTGAAATGAATACCACTACCCAATGAACTGCACACCCCAGCCGAATCATCTAAAATATGACGTCCGTCACGGGGCTGTCCAAATACTGAAGCATGTCAGGCCAATGATGGCACGGCACTGCCATACTCAGTTTGACAGCACACTCGCAACTGTTCCATTCCTCCTCCCAAAAGAGCCCTCTCGCCTACTCGTTTCCTTGACCCCAGCTGCCTCCATGACATTCATTCCAACCTGTTGGACCACTGGTTCGAATTCAGCCACCCCTGTGTCCTCATCCAACCTGACCCCTGCACCTGGCTTCCCTACAACAGCACAACCAGCATATTTTTGGGTCTAAACTTGCTATTTTCACCCAATTTGAATTATCTAATCTCCACCTCCACTTTTGCTCGTTGTGAATCCGGCCATTTACCTAACCGCCCAAAGTCACTCATGGCCAGCAATGGTTTTCAGCTTTAGTTCACGTCAGAAGACTAAGTCTTTGAGTTAGTCGGACTTCATGCCCATTGTTCCCTGCAATTTGCGAAAGAAGCCTGTTATTATTATTTCATCGAATACTCCTGTTCATGACAATGTCCTCTTTTCGCGGAATCCCCACTACCCGCAAATCCCCGGTCATTCCCCATTCTGACTGTAAACGCCTGACCATGCCAGACGGTATGCCACCCAAAAGTTGGGAATAAGCGTTATTATTATCATATGCCTTCGTTGAAAGCGAGCGTTTTGCGCCTTTGCACAAGCTGTTATACTTGTTCAGAGATATGATGGGTGGGCAGTATTTAGTCAAAACCTTCGTCATTGACAAGATGACTTTGTAGATGCGGGTTGCTAAGCCTGTGTTCGACTGCCATATAGTGCTGTGCTATTTTCACTCACGGCAAACCATCCGGAGCACGCACGTTCCATCGCGTTGGTGTAAATCAAGCAAACGATTTCTAACCGCCGACGGCACATATTCTACCTTATTAATCGCCTTGATATCGAAGCGGATTAAGTGGCTGTGCACCGAACATTAATCACCTAGTCTTCACCACGATTTGCAGATCCAGCGGAGGATCGATCCCGGGTTTTTCTTCTATTTGACTCCTCACCGACCGTACTTCGCTCGAAAATAGGTCATTCATGCACAGCGTAGGTTGATAAAATTTGGGAATGTGACCAAAAACAGCCAGGAGAAAGCCAAATGGAGTTTGACCAGGCGCACGCCGAGAGCCTGGAGCACGCCATCTAGAAGGTTCCTTAGCTCAGCGGAGGGTTCATGTGCGAGCGTTAGGTGCCTACAGATTATTACTACGAATGGAGAGAAATCCGCGAGGGAGACAGCTGCATTCCACATGTGGTTTTCTGGGTGATGACATACGCCGCTAATCAAGTTATAAGGCACATTGATATGTGCACTCCAACTCTGATATGCCATCGAACAGATCGCCTCAAGGTGAGGAACCCGTTGTTAGTAACAGCCAATTTGTGGTACAAACCCCGAAACGTTCTCGGACGGTTGACACCTCTACCAGAATGAGTACGGGCACACTATTCGGCGATCCTGTGTACATCTATTCTCGGTACTCAGACTCCACAAGTGCCCCTGCGGTAAGCTGATTAATCAGAAAATGCCCAGGTCAATTTCCAATCTATCAACGGTGGCTTACTTTATACAACATACGAGAAGGACGTTTACCGCTACCTCTGGTTCCAAAGCCACAGCTATCACCAGTAGAGTGTTTGCACAAGCGGCTAGAATGGTTGGTCGACAAGCTGGAGCTTGCGGAACCAAGTGAGCCTGCTAGATGCATGAAGTATCTGAGTGTCCAAACGCAGCTGGTGTTGCGTCCAAATCCAGCTAGTTCGCAGAACAGTCAACCCCTGGTGTTGGAGAAAAACCGCGCCCAACCTACTTCAACGGACGCTGTTCCCTGTGGTCTCCAAGGCCAGCCAACTGACCCTGCTGATTGCCGATGTCCGCGAGATCGACTAGTGTATCACCGTTACCGCTGCGGCAACGGACCTTGCCTACTGTGTGGAGAAAATCTTCAAATGCGTCCACCAGGTGAGTGCTCACGTTTCCTTTAAACCATTTCCCTTAGCTGCCGTTCCGTCGCGCAAACGTAGCCTTCAGTCTATCAATCAGTCAGCCAATGGGGCCTGCTTTGGTGTCGACCTCGATCGGTTCATGGAGTCCCGGCCGAGCGTGCCCTGTATCGTGCTTGTATCGGCGATGCGAGAGACAGTGACTACGGATATGGGTATGATGGGCTGTCGTCGTTAGATTAATGGGGCCTGCTTTGGTGTCGACCTCGATCGGTTCATGGAGTCCCGGCCGAGCGTGCCCTGTATCGTGCTTGTATCGGCGATGCGAGAGACAGTGACTACGGATATGGGTATGATGGGCTGTCGTTGGCCGTTAGATTAGGATAAATTGCATTGCGGAGGCCTAATTATCAGCTTCCCATATTGGCAGTAGCCCAACAGTTTCAAACAACAGCCAGGGTAGTCACTATCGCGTGCACTCATGAGTAAGACGATCGCCTTTTGCAGTTGGATTACGTTTGTGTGTAAGGCTGAGACCTCCTGTTCATCGGTTTGCATAAATATTGGCCCGTGTTCATCATTGGTGGCATCGGCCTGGCTCCAACCTTCCCGCCTATCTCATATCCGACTGCCACGGAAATGCTCACTGCAATTTGCGAAAGAAGCCTGTTATTATTATTTCATCGAATACTCCTGTTCATGACAATGTCCTCTTTTCGCGGAATCCCCACTACCCGCAAATCCCCGGTCATTCCCCATTCTGACTGTAAACGCCTGACCATGCCAGACGGTATGCCACCCAAAAGTTGGGAATAAGCGTTATTATTATCATATGCCTTCGTTGAAAGCGAGCGTTTTGCGCCTTTGCACAAGCTGTTATACTTGTTCAGAGATATGATGGGTGGGCAGTATTTAGTCAAAACCTTCGTCATTGACAAGATGACTTTGTAGATGCGGGTTGCTAAGCCTGTGTTCGACTGCCATATAGTGCTGTGCTATTTTCACTCACGGCAAACCATCCGGAGCACGCACGTTCCATCGCGTTGGTGTAAATCAAGCAAACGATTTCTAACCGCCGACGGCACATATTCTACCTTATTAATCGCCTTGATATCGAAGCGGATTAAGTGGCTGTGCACCGAACATTAATCACCTAGTCTTCACCACGATTTGCAGATCCAGCGGAGGATCGATCCCGGGTTTTTCTTCTATTTGACTCCTCACCGACCGTACTTCGCTCGAAAATAGGTCATTCATGCACAGCGTAGGTTGATAAAATTTGGGAATGTGACCAAAAACAGCCAGGAGAAAGCCAAATGGAGTTTGACCAGGCGCACGCCGAGAGCCTGGAGCACGCCATCTAGAAGGTTCCTTAGCTCAGCGGAGGGTTCATGTGCGAGCGTTAGGTGCCTACAGATTATTACTACGAATGGAGAGAAATCCGCGAGGGAGACAGCTGCATTCCACATGTGGTTTTCTGGGTGATGACATACGCCGCTAATCAAGTTATAAGGCACATTGATATGTGCACTCCAACTCTGATATGCCATCGAACAGATCGCCTCAAGGTGAGGAACCCGTTGTTAGTAACAGCCAATTTGTGGTACAAACCCCGAAACGTTCTCGGACGGTTGACACCTCTACCAGAATGAGTACGGGCACACTATTCGGCGATCCTGTGTACATCTATTCTCGGTACTCAGACTCCACAAGTGCCCCTGCGGTAAGCTGATTAATCAGAAAATGCCCAGGTCAATTTCCAATCTATCAACGGTGGCTTACTTTATACAACATACGAGAAGGACGTTTACCGCTACCTCTGGTTCCAAAGCCACAGCTATCACCAGTAGAGTGTTTGCACAAGCGGCTAGAATGGTTGGTCGACAAGCTGGAGCTTGCGGAACCAAGTGAGCCTGCTAGATGCATGAAGTATCTGAGTGTCCAAACGCAGCTGGTGTTGCGTCCAAATCCAGCTAGTTCGCAGAACAGTCAACCCCTGGTGTTGGAGAAAAACCGCGCCCAACCTACTTCAACGGACGCTGTTCCCTGTGGTCTCCAAGGCCAGCCAACTGACCCTGCTGATTGCCGATGTCCGCGAGATCGACTAGTGTATCACCGTTACCGCTGCGGCAACGGACCTTGCCTACTGTGTGGAGAAAATCTTCAAATGCGTCCACCAGGTGAGTGCTCACGTTTCCTTTAAACCATTTCCCTTAGCTGCCGTTCCGTCGCGCAAACGTAGCCTTCAGTCTATCAATCAGTCAGCCAATGGGGCCTGCTTTGGTGTCGACCTCGATCGGTTCATGGAGTCCCGGCCGAGCGTGCCCTGTATCGTGCTTGTATCGGCGATGCGAGAGACAGTGACTACGGATATGGGTATGATGGGCTGTCGTTGGCCGTTAGATTAGGATAAATTGCATTGCGGAGGCCTAATTATCAGCTTCCCATATTGGCAGTAGCCCAACAGTTTCAAACAACAGCCAGGGTAGTCACTATCGCGTGCACTCATGAGTAAGACGATCGCCTTTTGCAGTTGGATTACGTTTGTGTGTAAGGCTGAGACCTCCTGTTCATCGGTTTGCATAAATATTGGCCCGTGTTCATCATTGGTGGCATCGGCCTGGCTCCAACCTTCCCGCCTATCTCATATCCGACTCGGAAGGAAATGCTCATCTCCTCTCCGGTTGCGGCATCCTTGACGACCGTTACGGGGCTGTCCAAAAACAGAAGTATATCGGTACGTGGCACGGCATCCTTGACGACCGTTACGGGGCTGTCCAAAAACAGAAGTATATCGGTACAATGGTGGCACGGCACCACCATACCCAGTGTGGTGGCACTCCCGTGACTACCTTCTTCGGCGTTGTGACCGCAACCTATCGCCCACTCCAGCCTGTGATTGCACCTACGAGAAAATTTTTCACCTGACCCTGACCACCTTTGAGGCGAGTCCATTCTAGCCCGATGAAACATTCTTTCAGATTCGACCAATCCGGTTTTCTGCTGCACCCTTGGTTTGCCTCTTCCACAAGTTCAATTCCATATGTGATGTTTGTCTGACCCTATGCATTAGCGCTATCTCCTCGTCGAACCTATCTTTTGCACTGACTTCCCTACAACAGTGGCGCCAGTGAGTCTACTTAGTTTCAGGTTAAACCATATGTTTTAAGACAAAACGTCCCCTTGCTTCTAATTCGAATTTTTCCATCTCCATCTCCATCTTTGCTTACTGTGACTCTGGCCATTTACTCAACCGCCCCAAGTCACTCATGGCCAGCACCTGGTCTCACTTTAGTTCATGCCAGTCAGTTTTATCTCTGAAGTAGTCGGACCTCATGCCCATTGTCCTGGTTTTGGTTCCAGCATGATGTTTGTCTGACCCTATGCATTAGCGCTATCTCCTCGTCGAACCTATCTTTTGCACTGACTTCCCTACAACAGTGGCGCCAGTGAGTCTACTTAGTTTCAGGTTAAACCATATGTTTTAAGACAAAACGTCCCCTTGCTTCTAATTCGAATTTTTCCATCTCCATCTCCATCTTTGCTTACTGTGACTCTGGCCATTTACTCAACCGCCCCAAGTCACTCATGGCCAGCACCTGGTCTCACTTTAGTTCATGCCAGTCAGTTTTATCTCTGAAGTAGTCGGACCTCATGCCCATTGTCCTGGTTTTTCTCGGTTCCAGCAATTGAGATAACTTTTCATGTAATAGGCATGGCTTGTTAGCTGTACCTTCCTCCCCTTGTGTTGTTGCCTGCCGCGTTCAGGTTGTAACGACTCCATCATGCTCCCGTCAGTATGCTCCCCACAAGTGGGTAAAAGAATCTATTATTATTATTTTCATCAGATGTTGCGCTCTGTTTACGACATTGTCCTCTTATTCGCACACTCTTTAGTACCCGCAACGCCCAGTCATGCTTTATTCTGAATGTAAACGCATGATCATGCCTGACGGTCTGCCACCGACAAGTTCGGTATAAATATGAACATTGTTATCGATATTACTATTAAGGAGAGTGAAGCCACGTACATCGTGAGTATGATGGATTAGGTTTGATTCGGTTACCGCGCATAATCAGCGGTTCACACTCAACGCTGCACATGGACGCGGACCGAACGGGTAGAATAAATAGCCAAGTTAAGCGACATCGAGTACAGTCAGGGGTGGAACAGGCCCTCAGACTATCACGAATAACTGACACCTCATTTTTGCCGGCACGCATATATACTAACCCGGCGTTTACTATAAGTAGCAAATATAAGCGACATCTTGTACAGTTATGAGTATGACGTCCGTCAGCGTCGCACATGGACGCGGACCCAACAGTTACGATAAGTCTACTTTCTCTAACTAGAAAAGGGCTTTCGTTATCATGGCCACCGGAAATTGACGGCGTTATTTGCGCCAGCTTTGAGATCTATTTCACTTATGGAGCGTAATATTCCTAATACGAATTATATCACCGTATTGGTATTCTACCTGCAGCCATCTCATGGCGCTGCATTGTTCACTGTCTATTTATGCTTATCTACAGAGGTGTCCTTCGAATTGCCTCTACGAAATTCCTGCAGTCGTCTAACAGCGTCTTACTTATTGGAAGATGAGCTCCATCGGAAAATTTGTCGTGATGAAGTTAGCTGAACAAAATTATATCATTTGCGAAGTCTGAGGAGTATAAAGCAAACGATTGTCACTGACCGATTTTCCTTGGTGGAATTTACGTGGGATATTCCGCAGATGTTTCTTCGTTCCAAAACAGCACCGAAGAAGGTCAAAATAGGCCAAAGTGCGATTTCGTGTTCTCTCTCCAGTAAACCGATGAAATATGGGAATCGGTGGCGGTCAATGGCCTTGAGATTTCGCTCACTAGAACAAAACGCTATGAGCGAAAAATCACCGAAAGATGCAAATGGATTAGAATAACTCCTCATTGAAGTCACAACTTCGAAAAGCCTACAGTTTCGGCGAAAATGATTTGGATGTGCTTCTAGTTAGCGGCGATTCGATGTGTCACGGACCGGTGCGGCTCGAAAGAATTCATGCCTTGATTGGACAGAACATGAACCAATCAGAGTCGAGCAGTTCAACTCGGTACCTATCGCCCGGCTGAGCCTTAGCTTAGCCTCGTAAATTGATGTTTAATCGCTATATAAATAAAGCTACAACAAGCTTGTGTTGTTTTCATAAGGGGTTAACTCAAGCTCATGTGCCCTATATTGTATCACAGTGGGTGGAACGGTTAGTCAGTGTGCAGCATAGGAAATGTGACCAACAGGCCTATTCGGTTAATGGAGGCCGGTCTTTTAGCTCACAATCCGTCCCCCAAAGTGCAGTGGTTCCAGATGCCTCAAATTCACTCACTGGGGTTAAGGACAAGGGACCGTACCATGCGCTAGGGGTGAGGGCCCAATGGGTCCAATGGCATCAAACAAAACCCTGTCCTCTATGACAGGGTTGGTACAAGAGCGTCATTGGCTGCGTGACACGACCACGTGCATAGTGATCGCTAATCAGTAGTTTTTTTTATGTCCTGGGGTCCCCAGCTGGTACCAATTCAGCAGCTACCAATGCAACTGAACTGGCTGGTGGGGGCTCACGAGAGGCATGATCATGCCTCGTTGACAAGTCGTATTATTACTTCTCCCGGTTCATCTCCATCCAGGTAAAGAAAAGTTAGGCAGCACATATGTCGCTAGGTTGACTAGAAAGGACGATAAAGGACAGTCGACTTGCGCCATTGGATGTGGTGATGTCATTGGAGAACTTGTCTCAGACGCACCCGCACTGAAGGAAGTATATTGGAGCCTTCATAAGATGAAATAATCTAGAAGAGATACATTTCATTGCCAGGCATGGTCAGTGGAGTCGAAAGCAAACTTGGGATGGAGAAAGGCCCTTTTTGATAATGGATACTGTCACCACCTGCCTACGACATTATCCTTCTCCCAGATGCAGGCAAAGAAATCAGACAAGCGCTGACTGGGGACTTCACCCCGTCCTTGAACAAAGCACGTGAAAGGTCATCCGGACGAGATACTTGATGACACTTGAGGGTGCATATACCGTGATAGTCCTCCGAGGGCATAGGGGTTCCTGATCCACCCTTCATCAGCTGTAGGATCCAAATGAGTGGAGGCCGGTCACCATCATCACCATCGACAGCATGACATCAGTGTTCAACACCGATGCCTCACTGCCGTACAACCATGACTTATTTGAAAGCCTTATTGTAAAGAAAAGAGTAAAGGTGGACGGGGTATGGACTTAATGCTAGCTTAACACAATCATTCCGAGGTGCCTACACCTCCAGACATTCACTCAGGCAATCTTGATAGAAACTGACAACAAGAACGCCACTGACATCGGTTGGCAGCCATATCTTATAGTGTCTCCAACCAGGCAGTGAGGATCACGCGGTCCCCATCCTGGAAGGCGAGTAGCACCGACAACACCCAAGCGTTTCGTGATCTCCTTCATACTCCTCTGCCAAGTCAAAGGTTGGCCACCTCTCTGTTTACGCCACTCTGAATTGGACATGGAAAACAGCACTCTCTTCGGCAAACGATGGTTCGGCATACGTAACACATGTCCCAACCAACGCAGCTTCTGGTGCTGGACACATTCTTCAATGGAA
>NW_008752221.1:2791-4024 GCF_000715545.1 Opisthorchis viverrini | reverse complement strand
AACTTGGCTCACTGTTCCAGGACCTGTTTTACTGAAGAGATTTGACCGTGCCTCAAATTATGAGCCCGTCGTTGAGGAAGTCTAACCTATAAATTGCAATCCACATTACGCCCATATTCGTTTTCCCAACGGGAAAGAAAGCTATCTATCCGTCCGCCATCTCGATCCTTGTGGTGATCGCACATATGCCAACGATTTTACGCGTACCTCATCCAATGAAGACAATTTCATGCACCCATTACGCCCATGTTCGTTTTCCCGGCGGAAGAGAAAGCACTGTTTTCGTCCGTCATCTCGCTGCTTGTGGTGATCGCACACATGTCAACGATTTCACACGTACCTCAGCCAATGAAGACAATGGTGTTCATGCACCCCCTCTATCTGACTTGCACACGCCTCCGCTCAATAACATTGGAGATAATATCGATCATACTTCAGTCTCACCCCCGTGCCCGGGCAGTGCACCTGCATCTCCAGATACATATGACCCTAGCATCTCTGATTTAGCCAGGCTCCAGCAGCGTACACGGCCCTACATTTTAAGAAATCGCGAAGCCTAACCACACTCATTATTACTCATTAGATTTTTACAATCATTCATCCAATGCCTGTGCCCAATTTAACCCTCTACACACAATCCAACGGCCAGGGTGAATGTCATGAATATTCTTTGTGCTCACATTATCGTTTTGTATTAACCATGCTTTCGCCTTCATTTTCAGCTTATGTACGTCTATTCTTAGACAAGTAAAGCGCTATTCATTCTTGTTCTCGCGCTCAATCAGAATCGATCTTCTATTCGTAACAACCGGATAACCGACTGTTCACTGGTATCCAATTCAGCAAAGAGCGTTCAGCTCTAGGGCTGAGTGCAAATTCCACGCCGTATATTCCAGAAGTTATCGCTTCTGGGCCACCGGACACACGGAGGGAGAAATGTGAAAACCTTAGTTCAACCTTGGCGTTCTTAGATGCATAACTGCGTTTGGGCCTCGTACGTGTTTCGGAGACAAAGCTCACATCAATGTTGAGGGAGTATAACGTCTCCGCGAGCCAATTTGACGTAGAGTACGGATTTTCTATAGAGGAAAATGTTGGTAGCTCAGGTATCGTAGATGGTGGTCGTTGGCTTGTTCGCTGAGCTGGGCAATTTGATTGCAAACGTTTCATCACCAATCGAGGTGACATCATCAGTGCGTTATTGTGAAGCGTAGTAGTGCGTAGCGGTGGGTT
>NW_008752221.1:0-2079 GCF_000715545.1 Opisthorchis viverrini | reverse complement strand
CAATGGAATCACCCGACCGAACAACTAATCGCGACCAAAGGTCATCCCCTGCTAGCAGCACGTATATTAACACACGCACAACACTGCCCAACGCACAACCACCAACCCACCGCTACGCACTACTACGCTCCACAATAACGCACTGATGATGTCACCTCGATTGGTGATGAAACGTTTGCAATCAAATTGCCCAGCTCAGCGAACAAGCCGACGACCACCATAGAGTACGGATGTTAAGAGCTCCTATGCGGAAAGTATCTCGTAGATTTAGCAAGGTGTTGCTTTGTTTGCTATTAGGCAGCGGGGTGCATTAGACCCATCGGTCAGATAACTGGCAGTCAAACGAACCAACAACGTTTGCTTGTGTCCATTCCCAACGTTGGGGAGGAACATCGGTGGACATAAAGCTGTGCGGACGAATGATACTTCGCGACCACCCAGGCCGAGGATCGGAGTTTGGTTGAGGTACCCTACCATGAGCCTTTGACTCAAAAGTCTGATCCACAAGGCAGAGGGGAAGTAGGATTTTCCTCCCCGGACCGAAGACTCAATAGCCTAACCTACTCGACCGCAGGGAGTTTATCTAGCCCGAGGGTTCAGGGAGTAAGGCATTAATTCTCACTCCTAATGCGCCCGTGTACAGCAAGTGTCTTTTGAGCAGCACCAGATTATGGTTTTAAAAGTATTTCGACCTTAATGAGCAATGCGCTGGTTACGATCAACCGTTGGGCGATCGGAGTATGCGGTTTTCAGGGCCAACGTTTTATAACGCATCCTTCCTAGGATGAAGGCAGCAGCGCTGCTTTCATGGATATAGACATACTGGTAGCCTGGGGAAAACAACTTACTGCCTTCACACTCTTATCGACTTTACTCCAGACCGCCTCGTAGCACGATTACCCGTAGTATGGGGTCTGCCTAATAGTGGTCTGACTACTCCCCCTCTGGACCTGCTGGCACGGTTGCACATTTTGGAACGAAGTTCCAGCCAATGTAGCTCGCGAGATCATTGTATCACTCAAGCCCGATCACCATGTCAACGTAGCAGGTTTAGCTAGGAACCCGGAACTTATACAACCTCCCAGGTAAACGAGTTTATCTAGTACATCGATTAGCTCATCTGCAAGCATGAGTTTTGGGTTTGATCTCAGTCAGTCTTGAAGCAGCACTTTACACCCTGAAGGTATGAAGAGCATGCTAAACCGTGCACCAGAATTACTCAGGTTTAGGTGGTTTACAATTTCGAAGGATATAAATCAAAAGACAGCAATATCATCCGCACACTCAATAAAAACATTTCAATCACAGGCACATACCTATGTGAGGACCGCAGGCTGTTTTATGCACAGTGCTAACTTCCGAAGTAACTGAAGTCGTTTGGCCGCATGGTGTCTTCCAACAGTGTGACAGCCACCAACCCAAACTGATCATATCACCAGCTACCGACGGAGAGCATTAATAACTGACTGCCGTTCGTTTTGAACATACTTGTGGATTACGATCACGCACTCGTTCAGGGTCGCTTCCCTCGTCGTTTTTAAAGTTTTGTAAAGTGCGGATAAATAGCTTAGCGACTGACAGACTTGTAGATCCCGAGGTTAGACGGGTTCATCTGAATCATCTTCTGAACTTCATCACCAAAGATGAATTAGTACAAGATAGAGATAGCCAAATCTTTGCACATCTGCGGGATTTGTGCCTGTGACACACTACTACCAGGTCCCCTCAAACACTAGATATCGAGGAGAACAGTGGCAATGCTTGAAAAAACGTTCTCGCTGGTCTCGAATATAATTTGGCCCGACGAGTTCCCAGATGTCAAGTGAAAGAAAACTTGCGCTGTGGACACGGAAGGCTAAGGAAATAGAAGTCTCAGAAAGCCGGGAACATTGGAAGATTATTTTAGTTAGGGTGTAGATCGGTTCCCGAAACCCGTTTGCGAGCAAAACCACCGAGGATCAAAGTGGAGGGACTATCCTAAATAAAGAAAAATGCCTCGACCGCTTGGCCTAGCACTTTGACCGACATTTCTCGTGGCCACCGGCTTCCTCGTCTCGAAGAGACTGGACCTTACCGTGG
>NW_008752220.1:195559-196951 GCF_000715545.1 Opisthorchis viverrini | reverse complement strand
TAAGTTTCTCTCAAAATACTGTTTTGACTGCCAGACAGAAATGATGGAACGGACTTTTGGAAGCAAAATTTAAAAGGGAGTTTCTTTATTGTGGAAATAAGACTTAAATCAATAAATTTGATGAATTATCCTTGTTCGCTGAAAGGTACATTCAAATCAATTGTCCACAGCTGTCGTTCCCAGCCATTTCAAAACTTGGGCGGTTTGAGCATAGCGTTGTTAGGTACACACGGGTTTCGTTGCTATGGGTAATTTCATGTTATTCGATGACATGAGCGTAGTGTTTATATTTTAATTTGAACCAAGCGGGATGAACTGGTTTTTACACACTCAAACGACAGAAAAAGTACACTGCAGAAATGCCAAAAATCGACTCTTTGTTATGGTTGATCACCGGAGGTCAGGGAAGTCTATTTATACTTCATATCAACCCTACTCAAAGTTTAATTTGAAGCCACGATAGAACGAAGGTGTATTCTTCGCCAGCTGTGCACTTTGAACTCACCTATTCTAATAGATATCTTTACAGAATCTAATCTCAACGTAATTACATTCTTTGGTTCATGTCAGAACTATCCACAAAATGGATCTAATCGAACGCAACTGTCTGGCCAGGAGTGAGAAACTTGTCTACACCCTATCATTGTCCACTCTCGGAATGAATAGCTTTCCGTGGACCTCACACCTTACACCATTTTATGTACAGTTCAACAAAGTCACGTGATGTTGAGCTTCACATTTTGCTTCAGTAGTGATAGAACCCACTGAAATTTCCTATCGGTGTCATGTTTTATGGCTTATGTCCCCGATTCATTAGCGATCAGTTTTGCTGAATGCGCTACGCGGTTCGCCAATGAAGCACAACCATTGTTCGCAGGTTAAATACGAACAAACAAACGGGTATAACTCTCGAGTTGAAGAACTAAAACTGATTTCAACAAGAGTGCAAGATTTTTTTATGCGCGAAGAAAGAAACGCGCTTGTCCGAGATTTCTAGCTTAGTTTGCACGTTAGAAATCTCCAATTCTGGAGAACTCATGTCCCGAGTGACTGCACAGTTTTATCCGTCTTACCAACATTCTTGTGCACAGGCACGTTTTATGGGTAGCCTATGTTTGAGCAATTTATATGCATAAAACAAAACTACATTTAGTTTAGTAAAAATCGTTTATTTAAGGAGGGTGATGCTACTTAAATTACTACTTGTTTATGAGAAAGCCTAGGTCGTGGTAGTGACTTATTCCCAGTCTGTGGGTCGTTGTTCGTTGGAGAAACAGAAAAATTACTTAATTTTGTCTTTTTTTCAGAATATGTTCACCCGTTACTACAATACGTGAGTGATTGTGCTGTACAAGCTTTCGTCAACACACTACTCATAAGGTTGCTTAAAAC
>NW_008752220.1:190802-191979 GCF_000715545.1 Opisthorchis viverrini | reverse complement strand
GCCTGGTTATGTGGCCAAAGCACACCGATTAATGCTGTGCCAAAACATCGTTCTGCTCTGGGTTTGAAGACTACATGTGTGCATTTCCATGGACAGTTCAACATTACTGATTCCAAAAGCAGATTTAGAAACAAATCTGGGTGCTTCGATTACTAACAACCTCTAAGCACGGTTCATTAACTGGTGACTATAAGAGCAGCAGACGATGTCACGAGCTTAATCAAAAAGTCACTTTATGCTTCCACAACTGAAGGTTCTCAGCTGATGTGCGAAAGATAGGTCCAGCCAGGGCAAAAGTTGTCATCAGCAGTCAAGTACGGCAGACAGTAATGCTTAAAGTAAGACAACACAGCTGGTGACCAGTTTGCACGACGTACCTAATAAGCAATGGTCAGAGAAGACCCGTCAACTCAGCAAGATATTATTTTACTTCCTCAGTTTTGCATTCGGTGGAAGAAAGTGTAGAAGAAACAGTCGAACATTTTATCAGGCAGTTTTATCAAAATCGTCGAGTAACGAGAAGGATTTATATTCGTGGTGGTCAACTTCACAACCATAAGTTTTACAAATTAGTGCCTTAGTAACAAGGTGAAGCGTGCAATAATGTTAGTTTCCTAGGGTTTTAGTATACACTGAAGTGTTTATAGTCGCATTTAAAACCAAGTAACATACTCGCTTGCTATACCTTCACCCATCTATTTGAGCAACAGTCATCATGACCTATCACTCCTTTAGTACTATGTATATCGACTTGGAAACGCTTGCAAGTGCTGGATAATTGAAGGTGATCCTCATATTAGTACATCTGCCAGTGAAATCCCGTTTGACTGAAAATATGAGCTTATGATTTGTGAGTCGTCTATCCATGTCTAAATAAAGCTAAATGTCAGTGCATCTCAGAAAACAATAAGTTCCTGTTATCCATGTCTAAAGCTAAATGTCAGTGCATCTCAGAAAACAATAAGTTCCTGTTCTTGCTTTCATAATTATTGAATATTCCTGGCATATTTATTGTGCTTAACTAATATCATTTTTTAACCCATCGGAGTGAAAATACAAAGGCAATTCAAAAACGCACCGTTGTTTCAAGGTCACCCCGGATATGAAAAAAGGATTCACGGATTGATACACAGGATCGAGGCTTTTGCCCAAGTTTCCCGGGTCGGCTTTTTTTTTT
>NW_008752220.1:188380-189864 GCF_000715545.1 Opisthorchis viverrini | reverse complement strand
AGGCACCAGCTGCCCAGTGCGCTTTTGTATACGGAGGCAAAGGAACTAACTGGCAGTCACCTCTTATTTTCTTGAACACAACCACAAGTTGTCAAAGATTCTTTACGACCGGCTTCCAGTTAATCGTGCCTAACCGAAGACCAGTTGGGCACCCGCAGGACCCTTCGGAAGTATGGACCACCCTCATGTGTGTTGCGGCAGTTTGTGGCTGATTAATTCGGCAAAATTCTTACCACTCGGGACATATGCAACTACCGCCGGAAGTGTCGACCAACTATGTTGAGCAGGTGCCGCATAATTGGGTTTTAATGTGGCTATGGTATGCTTTCGGTCCCGGCAAAACTTCGGGAAACCGGACGATTGCTTGTGTGCTAGTCAGAGGAAGGTCAATAGAGCCACATATGCTTCTCCCGATGGGGGCAGCACTGATCACTTTCCCGATTTCGCTATCCCGGAATCGCTTTATACCAAATCTCGCTGTACCGTGATAACAACTTGCGGCCTGATGCCACCAAAAACCCACATGACGGCCTCCAGCCACTCATCTTCTGCTCACGAACATGAGCCCCCAACTAATAATAGTGTTTATCCCCAACTTGTGGGTGCCATACCATCAAGCATGACATTTATGTTGCAGTCAAAATAGAAGCACGACTGGCGGGAATCATGGGCAAGGGGGAGTTGGGACAACAGACAGCGTCGTGGAGGCAAGCATTATCCTATGTAGGCATGGTGATCACTAAACCGGCATGGACAGGGAAGCACAGTTAATATGCGTTTTTATAGAGGATATCGGGCAACATTGGATCGTTACGATTTGAAGGTGGCAGGCAAAAATCAAAGCGAGGGAGGCCAAAATAAGGGGCTTTTAGCCTGAGACATGTCGAAAATGATGCGATCGTCGAGAATGACGAACCGGAAAATCACATCTGGTGGAGCAGCAAAGTTTTCGTCGGCCAGCCGGTGATACTGAACTAAAACCTAAAACCACTGCTGGGGCTTCGTTGCCTTGGATGTTGGGCACATGGTCGGGGTCACAAAACGTCTAAATGGGAGTGATGAAGTGGAGAGATTAGTGAGCCGATAAGTGATAACAGGAATCTTGAAAAGAACTGCATAAAAGTTATTGAAGTTCGCGGGAAGCATGGGCACACAGAAATGTTATTATTCGAACGAAAGTTACAGTACACTGGAACAAAAAAGCGTAACGCGAACTGCATAGAAAGTTATTGAAGTTCGCGGGAAGCATGGGCACACAGAAATGTTATTATTCGAACGAAAGTTACAGTACACTGGAACAAACATGTCATGAATGCAGCTAGGGTCAAGTGATGATCTTGTTCGTGTTTGCCGTTAATGGCACGAGTGGGCGAGAGGATACGGTCGAGAGAAGAAGAGAATAGTTGCTGGTGTGCTATCAGACTGAATATGGCAGTGCCATGCCACCGCTGGCCTGATATACTTCGGCTTTTATACACCCTCGT
>NW_008752220.1:184209-184614 GCF_000715545.1 Opisthorchis viverrini | reverse complement strand
CTGCATGGCAGAAGTCTCGGAACTACTTTTGAAGTTGAGGATTTCTGACCCAATAGCAGATTAAATCAAATGTCAGCACATGGTGGTCACTTCGTCCCGGTGGAGCGCTAATTAACACCTGATCCATAAAGTCTCTCCCAGGAGGGATGTTTGTTGGTCCGCGCGGTATCTGGTGGGTTTGTAGCGGACTAGGAACCTATCAGCGTGTTCGGATAAATTAACAAGCAAAAGTAAGCAATACAAAATCACAAAATCACAATAGGAAAAGAATCAATAGTCAAATGGGGACTCACGAATGTGTAGATCCAATAGTCCACTACACCAATCCAAACGCAGTAACTGGCTGTGAAAGGAAATATTCACTTGTCGAAATTTCCCACAGATGGTTCCGCGGGAGGGATTTAT
>NW_008752220.1:181636-184119 GCF_000715545.1 Opisthorchis viverrini | reverse complement strand
TGGTTCAGCAGTCAACGAACAGTTCAACGGAGCGTAAATACGCTCGTTCAGCAAGAAGTCAGCAGGTCGCCCCGGAAAATTGTGCATTCGTAACATTAAAACAAACGTCCTGATACAATGTTAACGACAGTTACAAAGTGTGGTTTAAGTTCAGGAAGAATGGTAAATGTGACAACGGAATGCAGACACTACAGGTTTGGCGGCACGTTGAGTCCAAGGTTAAATGACTTAAGTCAGCGCCGGTGCCAAATGTCCGTTTGATCCGACACGCTGTAGCGAAAACGTGCAGCAGTGGTATCAGAGAGGACAATTGAGGTGAGCAGGGCCGCACGTAAGTACAGAGCAACCCCACCAGCCCTCTCTCATTTTGATTCAGCTCGAAAAACAGAGTGAGCGTCCATCAAGATCCAGGTATCAGAGACATCCGGTGTGCGCCAGCCTTGTGTGAGTGCGATTATGGAAGGTTGTTCAAGGCAGGCTGACTGTTTACAATCGCAAGGTTTGTTGAAAAGGCGGATGCAGTTTATGGACAAGAATTTCAACATTGTTGCTGCTGAATTTGAGGGTGAATAGCCGAAAGTTGGTTGACAAGGTTGGTTAGCAGGCGTAATAGTTGTCCACCAATTTTGAGTTCAAGGCTCCGAAGAGGCCTCTGGGACAATTGGTGGTTAGCAGACGTAATAGTTGTCCACCAAGTTTGAGTCCAAGGCTCCGAAGAGGCCTCTGGGACAATTACCGTGACGGCAATGGGTGGATACCGACCGAAAATCGACCGATTGGTGGTCCACTCAATGCACGTTGGCAAAAGGCCAGTGTAGCACGAGTTTGTGATCAACTTAAAAATAAAGCAGACAATATTATGGGCAGACTTTCTCAAGAATGTAGGAGCTCTGTTGGATCTTATGCATGGAAAACTGATGACAAATTATGGCTGAGCCAAGCTGGAAGGCAACTCAAGCACTGTGTGAGCAAATGGCGTGTCGAAAACGCCCGTCTTGTAATGACCCGCTAGTGCAGCCTGTGACGCAGGAGGGTTCCAAACTGTCCGCAGGCAATATTTATTTGTTTTGTTATTGCCTGTTGGTCAAAAACAAAATCTCCTCTCGTGAATAAGCTTTCGGTATTTCCGCTCCATTAGCCATCACTCCGTCTATGGGGGAGTTACAAAAACGGGTTCCAGAAATGCTTGAAAATGGCACAACTAAGGGGGCCAAAAGTTCAAACAACGCGTTAATTGTGCTTGTGAAGGAGGCAAACAGAAAACGCCAGTTTTTTTGAGGATTTCTGGCACCTTAACTAACTGACCATAGACCAGGTTGTAGCTGTCCGTTCGGTTGCAGACATTTTCAATTTCATCAGCATTTCCGGTATTTCACGGTGTCTGACTAGCGTTCCAAATACTGGCAACCTTCCATCAGGTCAGAGGACCGGGAAAAACGGCGTTCACCGTTGTGGACACCCCTAATCAATTTTGTCGGATATCGTTTGGTATTTCTGGGACACCACTCACATTTTACCGCTTGATGCTCCGTTTAACGAAGGGATTATAGAATGCTGCCTTGTACAAACAAAATATCATTGTGCATAGCAATTTGAAACCGGAGAATGTGGTTCACATGGAGGCCATATTAAAGCATATTCGGGAGGCTGGCCCGTGAATGAATGAAGACAAGACACGACTCGCTCGAAGTTTCGTTACCTAACTCGAAGAGTCCATTCCAGCATCACCTGACAATGATCCAGGACTTTGCTCTCCCCAATTTAAAGTGGCCTATACGGCTTTTCTCGAACAAGCAGCATGAAGGATTTTGATGCGAGTTTTCTTTCACTGCGCGCACTGCTACAGAAATTTGAACGTACAAGGGGAAATATGTCTTTGAACGTGTCAAAACGCGGATGCTGGTTCAGAAACTGACCTCAAATTGCACAGGGCCAAGATTTTCACCATGGCAATCGACACTAGTGACGATGGTATCGGTGCGGCCATGAAGCAAAGGAACGAGAAACTGGTTCAGAACCTCAAATTGCACAGGGCCAAGATTTTCACCATGGCAATCGACACTAGTGACGATGGTATCGGTGCGGCCATGAAGCAAAGCAAAGAGAAAACCGAATGTGTTGGTTGTTTCCTTACTAACGCCGAGAAGAAGCACCCAACCGTCGGCAAATAATGTTTAGTGAACGACAAGGACTGTATAAGTGAGCATACATACTGAGACAATTTATTCATTCCATTACCGAATAAAAACCCTTGAATTGATCCGAACGATAAGAGATTTCTAAGATTAACAGGACGCTAGTGTGGTAATTAAGTTTCGTACGTATATCGGTACAACCCGACAAACTAGAAATCCAGAATTCAACGAAGAGTGGCAACCAGCACGTATGTATTCGAAATTGGCGAATATGTACAGCATATGGAATATTAAAACAAGAGAATAAGGAATAGAGCAATGAATAGAGCATCAGTCATGTTCATCACA
>NW_008752220.1:175038-180063 GCF_000715545.1 Opisthorchis viverrini | reverse complement strand
TGTGGTAATTAAGTTTCGTACGTATATCGGTACAACCCGACAAACTAGAAATCCAGAATTCAACGAAGAGTGGCAACCAGCACGTATGTATTCGAAATTGGCGAATATGTACAGCATATGGAATATTAAAACAAGAGAATAAGGAATAGAGCAATGAATAGAGCATCAGTCATGTTCATCACAGCTAGGTAGTCCGACTACAACTACGGCTATACGATCCGGCATCTGCCATGAAAGAGAATTACTTGGCCAAATGAGTATCAAGATCAGTGGCTAGAGATAAAGCCCGAAAGAATATGAGTGGTGACCATCATTAAACTGGATCCCCGATGGTGAATGCAACTAGAGGGGCTAGATCCCTTACTACGAAAGTTTACCGCCTTGCTGAACGGAAAGATTATTGGGGGAGACGAAGAACCGGAGACGTTCCCGGAGAACTACAATGCGCTGAACGGAGTGAAGCCATCGCAACATCCTAGATGGCCAAATATTTGAAGGTCGTACTGCCCGTGACACCTCGCGTCTGGGGACGGAACCCAATCGTCGATTGCCGCAAGATGGAACACGCAAGATGCACCAAATCGTACTAATTTAATCGACAGGGGGCTTGCTGAGTAGAGGTGATAAGTGGGGTACTGGGTTAAGTGTCTTGCAGTAGGTACCAGCTGATGAGAGAGAACTCCCGTGGAATCTAGCCCTGTATCAGTGGTCGGATTATAATGTTTCATCAGCTTCATTAGCTCCTTTTTGGTGAAAGCTGGCGTAAATAAATGTCGCAGTACTGACAAAACACCCATCGCGGTGGGTTCAGGCGGAACCACTAATTCGATGGGTGGTCACCATGACGCATGACATTCTTGACAACCATGGGGTACCAAAAGTAATCCTAACAAATCAAACACCATGTTTTGAGAAAAAGTTCAAGGATTCCTCGCAGTATCCGGGCGTCAAGCAGTTGAAAACAGCACTCGATCACCCGCAAACGAACGTCATAACCGGATGCAACGACCAAACAATTAAGTGGTGGCTGCCGGTTAAAAGAGGTGAGCCAGAAGTGAAAGCACCGATGGATTTGCGAGTACATTATGCATGAATCCAGGCAACTACAAGGGTTCCTCATTCAGGTTAATGTACGATCAATATTCAGTCCTTCAAATAGATCAATAAAATGGGTTGTGCGAGAAAACACACCTTTGTTAAGAGGAGATAGGAGGGGAAAGGCGAGCTTCAGCGAAACTGACGCCATTATAGAAAGGACTGGGCAGAAAAGGGTATGTAGGAAGACAAGATCATTACCCATGTGCGCAAAGGTCAAATAGAATGTTCGTCAGAATAGAGGAAGAAGTGGGTTGTGGCCGTGGAAGTTGAGCAATTGGTGGCTAGGCATATTCATTGCTGCCTACGTCAAGGGAACGCTTACGCGATTCAGGACACTTGAGGATTAAAATGAGAAAGCAGAGTTTGGCTACGAAGTCGGCACAATGCACCTAAATGGTTGCTTAGGTCGACATAAATGAGGCAAATGGAAAACCGGTGACACGTACGTGTTTCTCAAAAAAGGAAGGTGTGTAATGGTTCTTAACACTGGTAGGGCATGCAAGTAGTCTGTGGTTTGGAATCCAAGCTTCACAGCCGGATCCGATTCAATATGGAAGTTACTACGAAAATTTAGAAACCAATCTGAAGTGTCCGTTCATTGTTGTTCAGTACTGAATGAACGTCTAGAAAAGTTCGAGCGGACGCTTGCGAAAGTTTATAATTAAAAAAACACTGTGCAGACGAGATTCTTAATATTTCGTTAATGACATTCAACCGCTTGATTCGTGTTTGCCAAAAACCACCTCCGCAGCGGAGAGCTTCCCTCCATTCGCTCGTAGATCGCAAATTATCGGAGAAGGCACGCTGACAGACTATGTTAAATACATTTGCGAATGCTCCGCAGCGGCTTCCCTCCATTCGCTCGTAGATCGCAAATTATCGGAGAAGGCACGCTGACAGACTATGTTAAATACATTTGCGAATGCATGCAGCTAGAGGCACACCTCATAATTCTCTGAAACCATCGCTAGGTGCAGGGAAGCTTTACCAAAAAAGTTCGGCATTTGGTGGCATAAATCCGACTCTTTAGCTACAAATTCTTTCCAGCGCATTCGAACGTGCCGTAAAACAGAACATTATCAATATCGCCATAGTTACTATGCGCGCAAACTCAAAAAGAAGAGAAGAATTGCGACATTTATGTGGAAAAGCTTTCTCCTGTTGTAGAATGCGCTCTATGAACCAAGCAGCCGCCGTATGATTTGTCGCAGCTTGTAAGCGCATGTTTACTAGTTTATGGCCGATAACACGTGCTGTACCCGGTGCTCGGCCATATTCTGTTTGCCAGTAAAATGACTTCTTGATGTTTCCGCTTCAACACCTAAGGCATAACCACACACCTGAAAATTTTCATCGCGACAGATTCGCCGTCGACTAACGCCTAATGAGGATAAACCAGGATGAACCAAATGTAGCAACACTATTTTCCCCAGCTTTGTTCTCGATATGTGCCTCCCAAGCTAGCGCACACATAGGAACAACCACCAAGGGTGCACATGGTATATTAACGCCCAAAACCGAAGTCAGGAACAGCTGTGCAGCACTTCGTGTATATAACGTAGGAGGTTACAACTTTCTGGAAATTCTGGCGCGTTCTGGATGCGCAACCGGCAACCGGCATTCGGCCAATGCTGAGCCCGGACTTTTGATCAATCAGATCCCGGCTTAATGCCGGACCGGCAAACGTCTAGAATTCTTGGCCAATCTTGCATGGGGTGGACTTCTCGGCCGTATGAGTTCTTGAATGGGAGCGGTGAGGAGGGATTCGTGTAGAATTCCGCCTAGCAACAAGAGGGTGTAGTTTGCTTTTGGCGTGTTTTATAAAATTAGAAACAAGGTTTATGTTATTGCCCGTGTAAACCACTAAGTATGTTGACTTCCTAGCCTAATGGTTTGCTGATTGCCGAAAAGTGACAGGTGAGTTTTTGAACCAGAAGGTGTCTTGGCGAAATTAGGTAAACCGGACATAATGACAGAGGCTTGCTTTACCCATTAGAATCTGCCGGACAAAAGAGGAGCAGTCGATGTAGATTCTTGTTATAAGCGTGCAACATACGCTGATGATGACTTTATCCTTCTGCGTGTTTTTATGGTACAATGCTTTAAGCGGAACTTCTTGCGGAAAATAAACCTAAATTAAGCCCAAATTTACAGCTAATGCCAGCGGTTTTTCACAAACTAGCCGGTCCAGCCGGAAATTACTGCGTGAAATGGCGGGGTGGAAGTGCCTTATCTTTTTGAAGAACTTCTTAAAAATGACGGACTTGCAATTTGTCTTCAAACGCCTGAGACCTGCACCTGCAAAAGCGACTTTAAACAGCATCATGTTTCATGAGATTTTCTATACCTATACGGTCCTCTGCCGTGTACATTAGTGCATGCTTTGAACTTCGGAATTGCCCGTTTTGGACCACCTGGTTAGCTGATATCTACTTCACCTGGCCTATGATCTACAACACCAGGATCACCAAGCGGACCATTAATAGCTTTGATAGTTTGATATTTTATCGAATACTTCTCACTGTTTCTGACATTGTCCTCTATTCGCGCGCAATCCTCACTACCCGCAGATCCCCAGTCATGCCCATTCTGATTGTAAACGCATGATCATGCCAGACGGTATGCCACCCACAAGTTGGTGGTTGACACTCACACAGTACAAAATCGTGGTTTCGACCAAAGATGTTGGCGAAATACTCCGTCATGGGCTGGTTTTGGGAAGCTTCCGAGAGGACGCAATAATCAAAGTCCTGGAGCTCTTTGTGTGGCGAAGCCTCTGTAACGGCCTTATGATGAGGACCACTCGCAGGCGCCAAAATACGTGTTCCGGGGATTAGAAATCCAAGGTGCTGATGGAGTGACTGTGGATCGGCCCAAGTTCAAAGCTAGCAGACGCTAGGATTGCGCGTAACCGGACTTATATTGTATCAAATATGGACGACAGCCAGATGCTCAGAGATTGTGACCGACTGATGGGAGAAAGACTAAGCCATTATCTGTCCTGGGAACAGGTTCGGTTAAATGCTGATTTGCGGTACTTTAGCAGGAGCCAGATTTCCAACGAAGGGTCGGTATTCGCCTGTTGTGCCGAGAAAAATCTTCTGTATGACTCACTTGTGCTGACCGACAGAATTCCTTCTACGCCAGTGTGTTTCCGACAGTGACGTAATGAGTCCTTGGGCACACACCGTCCCTACTCAGCTAAGGTCTACTTGTATTTATTATAAAGACTGACATTAAACGAGCCTCTTTCGCTAAACTTCCTCCGGAACAAAAAGCAAGCATGGTTGATCTATTACCGTTTTTCCTAAATCGTCAAATTGCATTCATCGTTACGGTAAAAAAACACTTTATAGTCCCAAACTTGTGTTTCAAAGGCAGTAAACAAGCTCCATTTTCCATATCTTTAAAAATTTCTGACTACGACCTGTCCCAGACTCTCACCGAATGACATCCACCTATTCAGTGGAAGTCAGTCCTTTTATAAGATGTCGCCTGGAGACTGTTTTGAGTTGTTTGTGAACGCTTTGTTGATTTGAGGGCACTTAATGATGAGACTGTGGCCCAAGCGTATTAAAAGCTTATTAGAAGGATTAATACAAATAACCCTGGAAAAGCTGTTGCACCAGTGGACAAGCTACTATTTTATTAACAAGTAGTGTACTTGGCGTCGTCAACCAGGGCGACTGTATGCTACCTGGTACTCAGCTAATTATTCACTGGGTGCTCGAACAGCACACAAATTTTGATTACAAAATGAGAAACGCACCCATTTATTACGACTCACAAAAGACAAGACCAGTTGTCCTCTAAGGTGGGGTTTTAAGCAACCTTATGAGTAGTGTGTTGACGAAAGCTTGTACAGCACAATCACTCACGTATTGTGGTAATGGGCGGACATATTCTGAAAAAAAGACAAAATTAAGT
>NW_008752220.1:164100-174824 GCF_000715545.1 Opisthorchis viverrini | reverse complement strand
AGACATGAGTTCTCCAGAATTGGAGATTTCTAACGTGCAAACTGAGCTAGAAATCTCGGCAAGCGCGTTTCTTTCTTTGCGCATAAAAAAATCTTGCACTGTTGTTGAAATCAGGTTCAGTTCTTCAACTGGAGAGTTTTACCTGTTTGTTTGTTCGTATTTAACCTGTGAACAATGGTTGTGCTTCATTGGCGAACCGCGTAGCGCATTCAGCAAAACTGATCGCTAATGAATCAGGGACATAAGCCATAAAACATGACACCGATAGGAAATTTCAGTGGGTTCTATCACTACTGAAGCAAAATGTGAAGCTCAACATCACGTGACTTTGTTGAACTGTACATAAAATGGTGTAAGGTGTGAGGTCCACGGAAAGCTATTCATTCCGAGAGTGGACAATGATAGGGTGTAGACAAGTTTCTCACTCCTGGCCAGACAGTTGCGTTCGATTAGATCCATTTTGTGGATAGTTCTGACATGAACCAAAGAATGTAATTACGTTGAGATTAGATTCTGTAAAGATATCTATTAGAATAGGTGAGTTCAAAGTGCACAGCTGGCGAAGAATACACCTTCGTTCTATCGTGGCTTCAAATTAAACTTTGAGTAGGGTTGATATGAAGTATAAATAGACTTCCCTGACCTCCGGTGATCAACCATAACAAAGAGTCGATTTTTGGCATCTCTGCAGTGTACTTTTTCTGTCGTTTGAGTGTGTAAAAACCAGTTCATCCCACTTGGTTCAAATTAAAATATAAACACTACGCTCATGTCATCGAATAACATGAAATTACCCATAGCAACGAAACCCGTGTGTACCTAACAACGCTATGCTCAAACCGCCCAAGTTTTGAAATGGCTGGGAACGACAGCTGTGGACAATTGATTTGAATGTACCTTTCAGCGAACAAGGATAATTCATCAAATTTATTGATTTAAGTCTTATTTCCACAATAAAGAAACTCCCTTTTAAATTTTGCTTCCAAAAGTCCGTTCCATCATTTCTGTCTGGCAGTCAAAACAGTATTTTGAGAGAAACTTACCTGTGTATTTTTCCGACGAGAATCTGCAGCTAAAATTTGTCGAACTCGCTGGTTAGCAATTTCTGAGGTTAAGCTGTGTTATGACTTGTTCTATTAGTTGCTGATCGATTAAAGCCGGAATATAAATGAACCCGTTGGAGATGCAATCCAGGAAGACACCCACCAGAGTGTAGATGTGACACAAAATCAATAGAGTAACAAAATAATCATATGAAGTGAATACAGATGACTGCTGACACGAGCTTGACGCTGACGGATGTTTCAGGAGACAGAGAGAAGCGAATAAAATGAACGCACGAGTTGCTTATATCAAAAGACGTGATTTTATCTCGCTGCTATATTTATGACCCCCAAAAAGTGGATCTACAACTCTACTGGATTACATGACGATTAATCCCTAACTATCTCTAGGTTCCTATCGAGTAAGGATCATACAGGGTGATTGGATTTATCGTTTTCGCGGGGGGGGACAGCAGGAGAGGACAGATGAAGACATTAGATACTGTATGATNGAGAATCGGTTCTATAAGCATGAAGTACAATCAACGACAGCGCAACCGGCAGTACCAAGTGCTCGGAGAGAGGGAGTCACACAGTGTAAATGGACCATGTACAAGCATAACGGCGCAGAAAACAGTCAGTACATTTAGGAGCAAAGGGGAACTATCTGGAAAGCGGGTATCGCGTGAATTTGGCACAAATTTAGTATACAAAAAAAGTGTGGAGATGGAGCACGTGCCGCATGTCAAACCGCGAGCCTGAACCCGTTTAAATAAAACGCTTAGAAAACGCTATCAGGTGAGATGCAGTGCGAACGCAATATAGAAATACGGCTGCCCGGCAAGTCCATGTGGCTTAGTGGACAGTTCAATGTATGGTATCGGAGGGATCACGGGTCAACCCCAAAGCTTTTCTCTCGAAGCTGGCAATCAGAAACAGGAAGATTCGACACAATTGTAAGCAGAGACGGGTAGGTAGCATAACCTCAGCAGTGCAAACTAGAGAGTAAGCAGACCGTAAGCGGAAGAGAAGCCTGGGGAACGAGCGGCGAGGCAAAACCGCTCCATAACAAACATGCTCAAGTCATACTACGCATGAGTAGTTAGAAAAAAATGGAAAAAAAACGCACTGATAAACGCAGGAAGATTCCACAGCTGCAATTCGTGATATTTGCTCGCTCAAAGTAAACAAAACTTAGTACCAATTCACAAGTGGACCGTATTTAGCAAACCACTGTTGAAAACCACTTATTTTTTCTTCAACAATTTCCGAAAGAATTATGGGTGTGGGACTCTTAAATTCCATTATACCACTGTCGTTCACTGTGGTACTAATTCGCATTTGTTGTCATATAAATCAGGAAGGTTACCTGAATAGTGTTCTATTCTAGACGTTTCAAACTGAATTTCCGGAATCCGAATGGTATTCGTTGGTGAACAGCGGTCAAGATGCAGCGTATGACTGCGCGTAGTAAGGGAACCACAGACAGGTTGTACCGAGAGGATCGTGGTTCTGCATGCTAGCTCGAGGCCCCAACAAGATTGTAATATGGGCCTGTGGCAAGCCAATCAAATAGAATGCCATAAAAACAGCAAGCGGAGATGGCCTGTAGGTCGCCAAGGAACCAGCCTTATCCGCCACTTCCTTTGCTTTCCAGCGCATTGCTAGACATATAGTTGTGCAGCACCATGAGAATGTTGCTCGTTTCCACACACTACTGTCAAATTGGTAATGACAACCTGACGGCAGTCCGTGAGCAACATGGCTAGGGCGTTCCCTGATATGTTTGTGAAAACCACTTATTTTTTCTTCAACAATTTCCGAAAGAATTATGGGTGTGGGACTCTTAAATTCCATTATACCACTGTCGTTCACTGTGGTACTAATTCGCAATCCTTATCATATAAATCAGGAGGGTTATCTAAATAGTGTTCTATTCTAGACGTTGCAAAATGAATGTCCGGAATCCGAATCGTATTCGAAGGTGAACAGCGGTCAACACGCAGCGCATGATTGCGCGTAGTAAGGGAACCACAGACAGGTTGTACCGAGAGGATCGTGGTTCTGCATGCTTGCTCGAGACACCAACGAGAGTGTAAGTTGGGCCTGTTGCAAGCCAATCAAATAGAATGCCATAAAAACAGCAAGCGGAGATGGCGTGTAGGTCACCAAGGTACCGGCCCTATCCTTCACTTTCCAACGCCTTGCCAGACATACAGTTGTACAGCACCATGAGAATGTTGCTCGTTTCCACACACTACTGTCAAAGTGGTAATGACAAGCTGACGGCAGTCCGTGAGCAACATGGCTAGGTCGTTCGCCGATATGTTTGCCTTCTACTGACGGAGAGGGTTGAAATTCTGGCTGATATATTTTCCTTAGTCCGGCAAAACAGTGCTTTTTAGTACGATTTGAGATCTTCACCGCGTTTGCTTCTCTCTCTGCGCCTTCTTATGAATGGAAACAAATGACCATCAGCCTTGCTGTGAAACTTCGCTGTTTTCTTAAACTTTGTATCCCTACTCAACCGGTTCGTTGTTCAGACTAAAATAACTTGTAGAGGTCCGCCGGGATATGCAGATCGTGGAAGTCAACCAACCATCCAACAGATAACTGTTGTACGGGAGCAACTGATCAACAGAGAAAAACACACTACCCATAAGGTTGTTGAGAACTTTTCGACAGCCCACGACCGAGGCATATTAGATGACAAATTCGGTGTAGGCACTTGTCAAAACCGAGTTTGGGTGCAAAGGAGAATGTCAGAAAACATGAGACCGAGAACAATTAAATTGGAATGGCGCACACAAATCTGACTGTTTACAGGTCCACGCCATCATCACCACCGTCAGAGACAACAATATGAGTGTTGTTGTCATCGGTGCTTCGCTCCCGTACAACCGCAAAGTTTGTCGAAATAGATCTAAAACTTTGGAGTGAGGAGGAGAGAGTGTTGTCATCGGTGCTTCGCTCCGCAAAGTTTGTCGAAATGTATCTAAAACTTTGGAGTGAGGAGGAGAGAGAAGAGTGAGTGACAGAAGGGACGTGCTATTGGTCCACCACAGGCATCCTGCGGTTCCTAACGCTCAATCAGGCAATCTGGATGATAAGTGGCGGAACAAAAGCCATTGACATCGATTAGTTACTAGTTCTTGCAGTGACCACAGCCGATTAGAGGAGACTCATACGCCACGTCTCGCAACTGTACAAGGATACGACCCTTTCCGTTAGTGTCCGGAAAATACCACTCTTGAGATCCGGAAGAGGTGTCATTTTTACTCTTGCCTTTTTTACACCCAACATGATTTTGGACCCTGGTATTCGTGCACTGTGTCAATGAGATAGACGTATGTAGAATTTTACACAACTTCCAGTGTTTTACTTGAATTGCATGTTAGGAAACATGACTTTGTTTTTTGTAGGTGCGAGGCGCATACCGAAAGATGGTCTGATGATTGTCAGTGCATTCAAAAGGCTTGTGTCATGCCTTATTTCTTTTCAAAGATCCTCAAAACTTTCGAGGATATTCCGGCGTTCGTCTCGTCAGTTCATTGATGATGAAGTTGAACAAGGGTGGAGAGAGCGGACATCCTTGTTGGACACCGCTTTTTTGTAGGAACGCTTTTAGAGAGCACACCATACATCTGCACAAGCACACGTTCACACACATGGGAACATAGGGCCTGAATTGTGTCCACAAATCTCTAAGGCCAAGTCTACTTAGCAGAAGTGGTGGCCAGTCTACAAAATCGAACGTACCACTGAGGTCAGGGAACACCAAGGCTGTGAGTCGTCTGGAAATATGGCGTTGTTCTAGCGCCGACGAATTGTGACAATGTGGTCGACGCGGACTCTACTCGGTCGACATCCCGTATGCTGTTCACGGGTCAAGGATTCGCGTGCTGCCGTAAGTCGACAGAGAATCTGTGATGCCAGAAGTTTTGTCACTATGGGATTCAAACTGACACCCATGTGGATACCACATTCACTGTGAGTACCATTGTGGAAAATTATTGGCTCACTTCAGGTATTCCAGGTTAGGCAGGCAATAGCTTGGTAATTCATATATTCCAGGTAGACGCGAATGGGTTAGGCAGGCAATAGCTTGGTAATTCATCACGATTTTTGAACCGAGTTATTGGAAGGTTGTCAGGACCAACAGCAAGATTACACTTGAGTGAAGACTCACACTCGGACACTCCTGAGGATAAAGAAGACTCTATATACATAGTCTGCATTTCTGTTGAAGACGGGAATTCCGGAGTAGAGTTGACCGAATGAATTGCTGTTCGAATTACTGCCCGGAACGGTTCAAAAGTTTCCCTTTCCTCGAAATCAGAAGGACATTCTTTCCCTGACTATTCCGTTTACAGATAGCTTCAGAATCAAATGGAACATCCAGCATTTTCGTATCCTCTGTTTCCTTGGCATTTTGGGTCCACCAGTCTTCTGAGTTGTCATTGATACTAAGTTCTACGTGGCGTCGAATGATGCGTCTGGCTGCGTTTTGGTTGCTGCTAGTAGGATGCTGCAGTCGGGGTTCGAGGAAAAGCCTGTTTCATTCCGTTTGTTGAATTTTTTTGGTTTTGACCGATTGGCTCTTGGGAGGCAACCAAAAAGTCGGGTATATCATGTTTCTTCCTTGATTTTCCAGCCATCGGATTCACCGAGTGGTAGAATTCTCCGACGAAATCTTCGTTGATGATGATTCCGTGGAAGGGAATGGCTGAATTTTTTTGATTCAGTTATCATTTGTTGGTTTGAGTTGAAAGACTAACAGCACATCATCTGATGAGCGCCTCTTAGTTCTACTCTAGTTTCACCTACTGCCATGCTGATAGGACGGTCTTAGTGAAGTTTTTTAAATCAGCAATGAGTAGTTATTTCTCAGACAAAAGCCGACTTTATGTATTCCGACCAAACAAAACGGTTGTCGGTCATCTTTTTTTCAATGAATTTGAACTTGATGTGTAAACAGAATCGCACAAAATTGTTAAACTGTTGTATAAGAGTAAACATGTGGTACCGATTCATCGGTGCAACTATGTGGAATTTGTGGGAAATAACCGGACGGAATTGACAATAATGGATACTTTACGAAAAAAAGTCACTAGCCTCCGTACTAGAGAAATAGCAGTAGAAAATTGTAAAGTGGATATTCCTCTTCGGGGGTCAGTAAGTTCTTTTCATTCATGATTTTCATCACATCCCTGGTTTTTTTGACGTTACACCTTACCCACAGCTCGGTAGTCGAGATTTATTCGACAAGAAGGATGGTTTTACGTCGCAAAAACCGGAAGTTATCACCTGTTCGTTTGGGACGTTTGGCAATATGAATCCAAAGAATGTACTAAACAGCCGTATGGGGGCTTGTCAGCTCTTCAAGATAGACTGGATTCATTTGTGGAATGGAAGGTCATTTGAAATTTCACCGCGCTTATAAAGATCCAGATACCAAACAAAGTAGAATTAAAAGGTTAAGAAGAGGAATCCAAAATTTTCTGTTGTCCTGGTAATGAGAAAAACTTATTTTTAAGAATGTCAGGTTTATGTACGTTGATAGACGTGGTCAATGCGTACCTCACAAAATGGGGGGCTGCGTCTTGGGCGAGCTCCGTTTATGAGATGCTGAGTAGCCTTACGCAGTTAGGTGACTTAGACCGTCTCAACATGACGGGCTTGCACAATCGTTGCAAACTAGGTCATCGCGAACGGCTAATCAAGTGTCTTTGAGTAATGGAAACAACTGTGCGCAGATTTGGTGATAATTAATTCATTTGTATAGCCGTAATATACTACTCATACATTTGACGAAAGTTGTTCGACAATCCGGTCTTCTTGGGGCTCATCAGGTAGGCGCAGTATCCGAGTTTTCGTCAACCCAAATCTCTCTAACTTAGCGAGATACATTCATTTGCAAGCAAAATTGGTTTTGCGAGAGACTCCTCTGGAACCCAACTGAATCACTCGTTTATGGTATTCTCGGGCAAATGAATGTGCTGCCCCAGGTCGACTTGGTGCGCTGTTAGAGGCTGCTGAAAACTAGCTGACGGCCAAAAAACACTTCCGTTCTATGTGCAGCTCAGTAGGTAGGCGCAGTCTCCGAGCTTCCGCCAACCTTGTGTCCGTCTTCAGCCCAAATTGTTAGAACACCATAATCGACAGATTCAACTGGGTTCCAGGTGAGTTTCTCGGAAAACCGAATTGCTTTGCAGATGAGTCTGTGCAATCTGAGTTTAAGTTGAACTTAAATTGGATGGTAACTCGAGGAGTGCGTCTGCCATATGCGTAGTGTATTACATCTAGACTGAATGCACGTGTTCCAAATATCTCTCTAGCTTTTTGCATACATTTGGAATCAAGCTTGTGACTGGTCAATGGACAGATAATTTCACAGTCAAACGTAGGCCAATGAGCATAGTTCGCTGAAGCCCAGATAAGGCTGGATAGATGTAATGAGACCGAAGGCCAGATAAGTCACAATTTATTTACACAAAGTGGGTTTGTAGCCTCAAAATGTCGCGAAGTTGGCTGTTTTTGAATATATGTCTTGGTTCCCGACACTTGCCGCAGTCTAGAAAATGGGGAGCAGTTGCGCCGGATTGATGTTCAAAAATAGATTTCTAGAGTTGTGAGAATTTTCTCTAATGATTAGGTAGAATAAGCTTGAAAAATATCAGCTGTGTAGCATAGAGGCGGTTTAAGCATCCTCATGCAGACTTATTCCGAAGTGTTTTCAAAGGAATCGTGCACATTCTACCGACTGGATGTGTAAAAAGAAGCCATCAGATTCAAAGGCGGTTCGGTCCTGACATAGAGAAATCCACTTTGACCAGCCACGTTGATGTGCAAATCGGTGCAAGCGAAAAAAAGGACAAAATTCACACGAAGCGACAAACGAGATTTGATCAACGCCAGTAATCTTAGGATCAACCAGATCGTTTAGGTTTATTGTTTGCGTAAATTATCCGCTTCATCACGAAGTAATAGAAACAGTAGGTTGATTTGCGATCATTCCACACTGGAAAATATGGTTTTCATTGCCCCAGGCACATGGTCACCACCTAATTGTTGTCGGATTTTAATAGCATCACAAAACCGCGATCCGAACCGACGACAATCCCATGTGCAGTTTATGGTCAAAGTAGGTTTTATTTGGTCACCGACTTACTGCTCATTATACCTTTTTGAAAATTCCTCTACCACAATCAAGAGTACTATTGACGAATCGCATTTCTTCTGGCAGTGTGAGGAGATTTTAGTTTGTTTTACTAATGATTCGCTCTTATGAGTAATGTCCATCTATGCTGAAAAACTGAGAAGCGCTGTACAGCTGTTTGGTTCAGCNCTCGAAAATTCCATGAAGTCCCAAACTCGTGACTTATCGGGCAACACTGCGACTACGAGTAGCCAGGTGTTCAAACTACTAGCAGAGAGGTCATGAGTAGGATCCGTCCTGGAGTTTTGTGAGATGCACACTGGGGATGATTCCGAATAAGGATGAAACTATTTTGTTCACTGACTCTCGGGTTTCGAGCACAGACTGGATTCAGTCGCAGAATGGTTAACCAATTGTTTGGAAGGCTTTAAAGGGACTTGGTAGAGATTCTGCGGCATGTGAGAATCTTCTCAAGGAATCCAGGCGGCGGAAATAAAAAAAATTCATTTGAAATAAAGAGTAGAAGCGAATGTAAATTGTTTTGGATTCAACTGTTGGTTTATTTTTTGACAAAGTCACAACGTAGCCAAATAAAATTGTCTATGACACAACATTGTCTCTAAAATCACGCTCGACGTGATACCTAGCCAAGAACATTTGTTCTGGAGTGGAATTGGTCGCAGACATATTGCATATGATTGAACAAAAGCACGAAATAACTAGCAAAGTTCCGAGCACGGCTAGTCTGTTGAAAGAGATGTCTAATCCAGTGTGTCACTATTCGTTGAACTCGTGCGGATTTGTTATGGAATATTTTGAGACTTCTCCTCATATTTACCGAAATGTCTTCTTCAGGTTCAACGTTTTATATGCGGTTTGCATTCTGTTCAAACTAAAGAGCAGCTTGCCAACTTATGTCATTTCTGTTCGGGTTATACATAAGAGTTCTACTCGTACAAGATGGAAAATCACCAGAGGGGTTGTTACATTCTGACGGGACCATTCTAACTTTGATTAGGTATCCCTGATTTTGGGGGGACCGACTTTCACAAACCCAGGCATGAGTTACTAACGGTAGAACGATTAAGACCGCTGATACACCGAAGCTCATCACATGGACGAAATATTGAACCAACATGTAACACAATATTGAGGCAGCTATAAATTAATTCCGCATAAGCACTTGATCAAAACGCTCACGATATACCTTGCAATATGAAACCCCGTGAAACGACCAGCTGGTGAATGATACCCAACATTTTAACTCTATTACCCAGTGAATGCAAAGCATATGCTTGCAGTCTTTGATGGATCCGTGGATCTGTGAATCGCCCAGATGGCAGTCGTCTGAACTTTTTTTGTCAAACTCATTGACGTTTGTTGTCTAGCCGGCATTTTGAAGAAAATCACTCATTTTGCTCGCTTGTGAGCATTACTCGAGTCGTCCGACGTTCTTACCTGCTTCTATTTCGTATCTATTCTATCCCATAATTCGAGTGACAGTCCGCAATCTACGTGGCTCATTTAAGACTACAATAAAACACTGCAAGCTCAACTTTGTACCAATTCCTTTGGATCAAACATTGACTCATTCGAATTGTTCCCGATTATCTTATGTTCTTCAAAGTTTTCTGTAAAATGGCTGTGGATTTTGCAACTAACCTACGCAAGAACTGCGATATCGGTCAGCGCGATGGCGAAGTATTAGCATTTATGGAGCATATCAACACGCAGAATCCGTAGCGGACTAGGACCATCTTATGTTAAGTTTTCTGTAAAATGGCTGTGGATTTTGCAACTAACCTACGCAAGAACTGCGATATCGGTCAGCGCGATGGCGAAGTAAAGTATTTTATGGAGCATATCAACACGCAGAATCCGTAGCGGACTAGGACCTTTTCAGCGTGTTCGGATAAATTAACAAGCAAAGTAACCAATACAAAATCACAAAATCACAATAGGAGAGGAATGGGTAGTCAAATGGGGACTCAGGAATGTGTTGATCCAATAGTCCACTACACCGATCCAAACGCAGTAATTGGCTGTGAAAGGAAATATTCACTTGTCGAAATTTCCCACAGATGGTTCCGCGTGAGTGATATATTCCACGGTAGGAAAATTATTCACGGTTAAAAAGTGTCACAAGGATTTATTGTGACGTTCAACAGTTGACACAAACACAGAGATCTAGTCCCACTGGTTCAGCAATCAACAAACAGTTCAACGGAGCGTAAATACACTCGTTCAGCAAGAGGTCAGCAGGTCGCACCGGAAAACTGTGTACTCGTAACAGTAAAACAAACGTCATGGTACAATATGTACGACAGTTACAAAGTGTGGTTTAAGTTCAGGAAGAATGGTAAATGTGACAACAAATTACAGACGCTACATACTGCAATAGAAAGTTACAAATTCCGCGGTCTGAATCCACGATAAATGTGGGCGAGAATGGAGTAATGGCAGATTTCAGTTGTTGCACAAAATTCTCAGCAGGTCCATTCGACTAGGGATGTTATGAAGCA
>NW_008752220.1:136771-162510 GCF_000715545.1 Opisthorchis viverrini | reverse complement strand
GCAGTAATTGGCTGTGAAAGGAAATATTCACTTGTCGAAATTTCCCACAGATGGTTCCGCGTGAGTGATATATTCCACGGTAGGAAAATTATTCACGGTTAAAAAGTGTCACAAGGATTTATTGTGACGTTCAACAGTTGACACAAACACAGAGATCTAGTCCCACTGGTTCAGCAGTCGACAAACAGTTCAATGGAGCGTAACTACCCTCGTTCAGCAAAAAGTCGGCAGGTCGCACAGGAAAATTGTATATTCGTAACATTAAAACAAACCTCATGATACAATATGTACGAGAGTTTAAGTTCAGGAAAAATGGCAAATGTGACAACAGATTACAGGCACTACAAATCCGTGTGGCCACTTAAACGGTGATGATACGTCTCTGCGTTCAAGCCAGCCTCTTTCATGAGAGCCAAGTTGTTTACTATACGATGACATTCAGTCGGTTGTAAAATCGAAAATTCCAAACCTCATTTGCATCATCTCAAATGTGGAGTTACAGTAGACTTTTGATAGCTCAGGTGATATAATTGTACTCGAATAAGTAGTAGCAGCAGAGAAAATTTGTTATTTGTCACAAGCGATGAGAGATAAAACTTCCAATCTTCCGTAACGGCGAAAGTAAGTAGAACAATTTGACATAGTCAGTTCAAAGTACTTCGAAGCTAACAAGCCCACAAACGATTGGCTCCCTATCATCACAGAATACTAAAGAAAAGTGAGTAGCGTTTACCCGCATCTCAAATACAACACCTCAAACCAAACCACAAAAATTAGCTCACTTTCGAAATCCTTCCCTAGCGTGCAAAACTGAAAGTGTTTCGTCCCGCGCGGTCGCAATGCTCACCGCATACGACTATAAACTCAACGAACGATGTACATTTGACGGGGAATTATTCCAAAAGGCGAGAAAATCAGCTGATGAGCACGTGACGACTTCCTACAGATCACATGATTTCAACAAGATTTTCCTGTATTTCGTAATTGTCTGAGCCTGACTAATCTCTGCACAATTTTCACGGATATAGAAGCATTGGAGACAGGCGAAGGAGCACTGAGGACACTAGCTGATCAACCCATCGAATGATTAGAGACTTAATATCTGTCTTCTGTTTGATTAAGTTTTGATTTCAAACGCAGGTTTTCGCGTAATTTTGAAATTATTATATTATTATAAGTACATTATATATATTATATTTCGGAAACGGCAATTAACTAGCAGAGACGTGAGGATAAATGGAAGTTCCTTGTGTCTCTTAACCCTTGTGTATCATCTGTTATGTTGACAATGAAATTCCCCACGTTTATTCTGTCCCCATTTGTAACCCCCGCCCCAATTTTGTGTTTTGTGTGTATATATGAACTGACATTTGTTTTTCCTTACCACTTCACCCATTTGGCCTTGAGGTCATCCGGCCATTTGTAGCCGACTTTCCACGTGTGACTGTCGCATGTGGGAGCCTGCTTGCTCCCTTGGTTTGTACTTTTGTAGTCCAAGTGGACCATTTGTTTTGGACGCGTATCTACTGTCGAGGTTTGTATAATTAATGAATTTATTTGTCTTACACTAATAGTACCGTATAGAAACCCAGCTCTGACTTTGCTTTGCCTACCCGGAGGTTCTCGTATTACGCGTCACTCGATGATACCGTTCGCCTGTTACAATGGGCATTATATTCTACCCCTAAACCACGTCCCCAAAAGGCTTCTTAAAATGTGATTCAGAGCACAATTTTTCCTAAATGCTGACTAGATTTTATGCATGTTAGTTTGGGACTCTCAATATTTCGGGGTGTGTTCGGAGAATCCACAATATTTCGATCTAAGAAGTCTAGAGTAGATCGGTTTGGTGCATACCTTGTAGATACTATTAACGACAGGCTACTGGAATTTATATATTCCCAACTGGCTATGGTTGTGCTCTGCAACGAGAGTTGCCGTGAAGTTATATTTTAGACCACTCGATTGCCAAGTCTAGTGGTTCGCCTAGCTCCAGCGGTCGATTCTAGCATTTTCGATGTGGGTTGTCCCATAGATGTTTAAATAATTAAAAATGGATACCCTCCTTGAATTCGCAGAGCTAACCCAGATTAATCCGAGCTCATTCTAACTCTATCTGAGATCTTTCTGTTATACACGCTTATTGAACGCAAGGCTGTAGGTGTGATGTAATCTAATACAGGTATTCATTATCTGTTCTGTTGATCCCCGTTCACAAAGAGGCTATTTTTATGAACCTGGGTTTTTAGACAGACTACCTCATGGTC
Organism: Opisthorchis viverrini; assembly: GCF_000715545.1. Classification (NCBI taxonomy): domain Eukaryota; kingdom Metazoa; phylum Platyhelminthes; class Trematoda; order Opisthorchiida; family Opisthorchiidae; genus Opisthorchis; species Opisthorchis viverrini. Next base: position 160,243 of record NW_008752220.1, on the reverse strand, counting down.
ACTGAGTCACATTTGGCAGTTATCTCAGGATACTGTGCGGAAACTTCAATGATACCTGATGAAACGGTTCAAAACGACCAAAGTCGTCGAACTGTTAGTACATTATTGTTAAAGGATGGAGTGCTTTGTCTGGGGAGAATTCGTTCAGACTGTTTAAACCTCTATCCGGACAGCATTTTGGTCTGCAATGTGTTTCTTATCGCTGCTCACCGAAAAAGCAAACCAGTCGAAGGCGTACAGCGAAAAAGTTTAGATAAACGTCCCCTATATTGGCTGGATGATGCTTTCATCTTGGGTGAATCTTATTGTCTTTTGTTTCGCGGTACATGCCAAATGCGCGAGATTAGCCGAAAAAACCCTAGTATAAACCCACGATATCCGTTCGCAGGTCTGTTCTGCCGAGGATTCTCAATAAATCCACATAGACAGCACCCCTGTTCCGGTTTTCCCGAATTGCTTCACACCTTTTGAAACGCATCACCAAAGTTCAACAAACTAGACGCAATGCTGTCAAAATAAGGGCTTTAAAACAATGCAAAGATGGAACACCTAAAGACTACCGGAGTACTTAATTCGAATTCTCAAGGCCAAAGATTCCTAATGGTGATCAAGAATACAATGTTTTGGGCATTTCGACGAGTTTTTTTCACGTTGTCGATCTCATTCTAGCTGAAATTTAATCGAAGTTCAGGCATGCCGTGACTGGTCACGTGAGTCAAACCCATGTGTTATGTGACTGGTCTAATGTTAATTAGAGACCTAATTCCGCTTGCTGAATATAGCACATCAATCCACCAAAAACCGACAAAAATGGTCAGATAGAGCTTAACTGAAAGATCAGTTATGGATTTACAGTGCCTGGTTGTGGCAAATTACCTATTTTTTCCTCGTAATTTGCGCATCCATATCGGGATGTTTACATGGTCAAAGGCCCACGCAGTGTCTATATTTTTTACAGTGTTTATTGAGGGAACTTTGAGGGACGAGTAGGTTCGACAATCCCGATTATCAGAAAAAAGAATTGGGTTCGGAATTCCACCACGGTACTATTTACACAAGGGTATGAAAATGCATACAACAAATCTCAGTTGTCCACGTTCGAAGCATCAACAAGCGTGCAAGTCTGTCAGTGGCCAGCACAGTGTAGTGTCAAAGTCCACACGCCAAACAACGGCGAGTCGAATGTTAGCTGAGTAGTATGGGTTGCGGTCGTCCCTTCTGACGACGGTCTCATGGTTCTCATTGGCGGTGCAATCACACGGACTCATGAAAAAACCAGTCAAGGCAGGCTCAGCGAACTGGACACGACGAACGCGCATGGCTAGGTAGGTCAGCCGCGCAAATTCACACAGGGACTGTCCCTTTGGCAAGGTGAGTTACCGGTACGAATGAGCAAAACAAGTAGTGGTTAAAAAGAAATGGGCGAAGTGAGCGAATGAATGGGGGAATTGTCATGAGGTCATGGTTGATCGAAATAGAACCGATCTGCGAGGATACTACATCAAGAACTCCTAGTACCCTTCAGCTATATGTTCATACTATGCTTATAGATGGACAACTTCACCCAAAACATCTCGTGTTGTTTTTTCTACTTCACTTATATGGCTGAACTCAGGAAAATCGCACGATGTACTCGTCAGTTCGAGAAAAATGAGTGGGACTTCAGACCATATCAAAGAAGCTAGTGGGTTTAAACTGTGAAAACAGCGAGTTCTCACACCATCCGGTGTACCAACAGTCATCTTTACAGGTACGATTCTAAGGAATGTTACGCACGAAATCATAAACTTGGTGTTAGGTGCAAATAGTGGGGGGAAAATATCACAGCCAATGACACTAGACCAATACACCGTTATCGACCGATTCAGTGTGACAAAGGACTCAAGGAGAAAACGCCCAAATAGTCCTCACATAAGATTTAAGTCAGTGGAACGAGTAGTAATCGAGGCAGGATTTCCATCATAGCAAATATCACTTAGAATTGTGGTAAATTCTCGATCCATTCCAAAAAAATTTTCACATTCGCTGGTTCAAAGTACAAAATTTGTGCATCTGTCGTTCACACGAAGAATCCTACATGGTGCGTCTTATGCTCGACCCGGTTTGTCTTCATGTTGGAATCAGTCACAAGTTCCAGTCTGCGTGTATGCTGGTATGCCTGCCGACACCTGCAGTTGTTAAATAACGCTTGAGCATTACCCGCTTAATCATTCAATCAAATAAGAATCGAGCACCTCTGTAACCCCACCGGAATACAACTGACAGTTTATCAAAGATTGCCACATGAATGCCACGTGGTTAGTGGCATACAGTGTGATGGAGAATGCCGCAATCATCAGTAAGACAAATAGGTTTTTTTATAGTTATTTCCATTTTAACCTACCAGCTTTAGATGAAGCTTGAATACTTGGATCACATTCCACCTGGCGACGTAAGTGGAGTTGGCAGTGGAGAGGCGATTCTTTAATCAGCAGAAATCTGTCTCAAAGCATCAACCAGAAAGCCATCATTAGATCCTTTTTGGCCATAAATATTGGTAGCTTCATTCATGGTGAGCTCATTAATGAGGGAAGGCTATTTATGGTTGAATTATAAAATTGTACTTGCATACAGACCAAGAGTTGCTTGTATTATGTAACTGTTTGCTCATTGCATTGTGTTGTTCTCACTCACATAGTCGGCTGTATTCCCTAGAATGCTTGTTCTCAGCAGCGTATCAGTTTAGGAGCGTGTTACCACGATGAAACTAGGAGGAAATATGGAAAACTCGAAAGTATCACCGGCGGACCGGTGCGTAACTGCCACCTCGCGTGAGCGTTTAACCAATCAGTCAGCGGTGTTTTCAGAAGTCCGGAATCAAACCCCGGCACTGCCACTGTTGATGAGCTCTAATAAGAGCGAAACTAGAGTCTAGTGCTTCCCGCGTTCGGTGTGGACTCATTGGAATAATTGCGCCAGGACAGGAGTGCGACTTTCAAAAGAGATTGGTGTGAATGTGAACAATCCATAACGCGCAACCTCCGACAACATAAATTTAAAAAAATATCCAGCGGGTTTCAAGAGCCCGTGGCGCTAGCTGACTGAGCAGTCCTGACAGGGTCATCAATCGATAATCGCAATCAGAACAGTTACTGAGTCGTCTTTCGACCAGTCGGGTTCATCAATCTCATCGCTCAAGCACAAACCGTTCGCCTGTTCAGACGTGAAAATTCAGAAGCGTCCGAGGTGCGCTAGTGGATAAGTATTAAGACAGTCGGGTTGGATGTCAGACGTCCGGAGTTCAGACACGAAACAATGCGCAAGCAAGAACACGTTTGCGTGCTTGAATGCCACTCTTCAAGTACGTCTAGTGCACTATGGTGTGGTTTCGAAACGCTCACCTTGAATTTCAGGCAGTGAGGTGTAGCCATAACTTCGTGAATAGACCGCTACAGAGTCTAGTGCGCATTCGGTGTGGACTCATTGGAATAATTGCGCCAGGACAGGAGTGCGACTTTCAAAAGAGATTGGTGTGAATGTGAACAATCCATAACGCGCAACCTCCGACAACATAAATTTAAAAAAATATCCAGCGGGTTTCAAGAGCCCGTGGCGCTAGCTGACTGAGCAGTCCTGACAGGGTCATCAATCGATAATCGCAATCAGAACAGTTACTGAGTCGTCTTTCGACCAGTCGGGTTCATCAATCTCATCGCTCAAGCACAAACCGTTCGCCTGTTCAGACGTGAAAATTCAGAAGCGTCCGAGGTGCGCTAGTGGATAAGTATTAAGACAGTCGGGTTGGATGTCAGACGTCCGGAGTTCAGACACGAAACAATGCGCAAGCAAGAACACGTTTGCGTGCTTGAATGCCACTCTTCAAGTACGTCTAGTGCACTATGGTGTGGTTTCGAAACGCTCACCTTGAATTTCAGGCAGTGAGGTGTAGCCATAACTTCGTGAATAGACCGCTACAGTAGAGGGCAAAGGGAAATTGTTGCTTACAAACAAGCCTGACAACCCAACCAACGGCATGCGGTATGCATGGATTCCCATCTCCAGTGCGATTCTCATGCCCGGGAGTTCGTAAACCATATCCTTCATCAGCAGCGTCAGCAATGACTTCCAAGACTTCGGTGTAGATTATTCGAATCAGGTGTGGAAGGATTCCTTGTGCTTCGTAGTCCATGAAGCGTCCTACATCAAGCAGACGATTCGAGCTCGTAGTAAGCGATCCAAGATAGCCGGATGACGCTGTGTCAACGGGTTTGAAAATGACGTCATGTAGTGACAAAAGCAAACGAAGTAATGTATCAACTCGGCTCAAGCGGCACAGTTTGCAGGCTGAGTAGCAACGGCGCTCGTCACGGGTGGGGTTGCTGAAAGGGAACCATGATTCGACATGAATGACCGGGTTTGAGCACCTGCTCGCAGCCATTGGAACATGGTGGATAGGAACCCACCACACCAGATGGACCCTGAAGTCGGTGTGGTTCAACAAAGACAACATAAGGCGTCGGATACGAAATGCATGGCTCAGTGACTGTTGTGGTAGCCGTTGTATAAGGAGTTGGAGTCAGGTGATGTGGTCCGGAGGTGATGTGGGATGGGGTATGATGTGACGCGTCCTCAGACGGTCGGTCAAGTCAAGTGTTACTCCGTGGAGGTAGGGGATTTCTTTGGTGGACCACATGAGGACCGTGCGCGTAAGGGTCTCGCGTATTCAGAACCTCTACATGAGCTGATAGAGGGGTCAAAATGTTGTGTAACGAATGAGCGGTTGATACTGTCTAAGTGACTCCGGCAAACTCAACAGGAAGGTTGTGATGAATGACAGTCGAAGACAGACCACTATCCCATGGATGTGTTGAAGACAGATGACAAATTACCACGGCGTAGTGTCCAGGGTGTGGTGGTCTAAGAATGGTGGTCTAAACGAATGATGTTAGACTGTAGTTGGACGGTGGCCGACAACGTTTAAACACAGCGGTTGGATGCGCAGGTAAGCAATAGGTCCGGAATTTACTACGATACCCAACCGAAGTACGGCAAACAACGGTCAGTAAAGGCATATCAAAAACTACTCAGTAATTAATCAAATATGGTTGAGAATTTCATCCAAATTTAAGCCCCTGTGACAGCTGAGTGATTGACCATTTGAAGCGAACACGTGACTTGGTATTTCGTCCTCTCGTTACGAGATGGTCGACCGACGTTAGGTCGATGGACGGTAAAATTCAGTGCATTCCTTCTAAACTTATCAGAATATGACTCTGTGAGTAGGCAACGAAAACCGAAACATGCATTGAGCGTGACCTTGACGAGCGGTTAAGTTCACAGGTAGTTAAAGTTCAAACACTAAATCAAGTGGCCTGTTCAACCTTAACCGAACCGGGCAAAGTAGACTTGACCACGTACAACTGTGGAAAATTGGTGCCTGCTTCATTGGCAGTCAGTAGTAATTTCGCTTGTCCACCAGAGGACGATGTTCTTCCAGCCTAGTTCAACATTTATAGCCGTAACAGTCATGTTGCTGCAAAGATTCCGGGATGAGTACTGATTAGAGCAAAACTTAAGTGTAACGCTTCCCCCCACCTTAGGTATGATCTTGCTGAAGTAATTTCGCCATCGCTAGAGTACGACCTTTGAAACTAGAGTGAGATGAACACAAATCACGTGACCGCCGACAGCCAAATATCTGCTGAGGTGGTGTAACTAACAAAATCAGGACAGTACCTTGGTGAACCCAAGCTCTTTCTGCGACCGTTGGTGAACCCATTGTCACGAACAGGTTTCGTGAGCTGTGTTGCGCAAGATGTTCGTCTGTCAACATACATAGTTAGATCAAATTTTTCATTCACGTTGTCGGCCACTGAGGACATTGCATGTATCAACAATTTAATGTGCTTTAACTAAATGATCGACAATGGAATTCAGATGGATTTTGTCAGAATTTCGTCTCAATAATTGCTTTTTCGGTTACTGATCCTTAACATGCAGCCGCTGGTTGGGGTGAGTGGCACGACGAACCGTACGATAGAGCATTCTCAAAGGTTTTCAAATTCACAGGAAGGTGATAAGATAAACTGTTTTCAAGATGGGATTTCAGTTTCCCCTGTCCTTGACAAAACAGGCCAGTATATGTGAAAAATTTGTGAAAAAGAAACGAAGGTCACTTTCTCAACGCCAGACAGGCTAAACTAGTGTCTCGAAATCGCGACCTCTTGAATACTGGGCACACACTAGCTGATTGAGCGTTACAACTTGTGCTGAGATGAGTGAAACGTTTTTTGGGATCAACGAACCACTTATTAGCGACCCTATGTTTAAATATTTTAGGCCATGAAAGATCACGATATACAGCTGAAAATTTTGCAAATCATGAGCTGCTCAGTTTTGTACCGACACGTTGTTTACTCTGAAAAATTAAAAAAAATCAGATTTGATCTTTCTTGTGGATCACATGTTCGGCGAATGTCGGTCAACCAAATAGGAAGCTACTCGCTAAATATGGCTACTGTTGTTCGATAACTGCCACCCTTAATAGGTTCTAACATCAACTTTGATCCAATGCTTCGTTTATCTGATAAATACCAGTGCGGTGGCAAAAGCAAACAGGTACTGAGTTAACTGGTGTTCCAGGTGGACTAACGTTCCTCCATAAAGTTCTTCACGAGATCTTTTTCGTCCAGGAACGACTGGCATTTGTGCCGATTACTTGGTTAAAATGAATCAATAACAAGTGACACTGAGGTTAACAGCCTTTTGCAGCTTTCGGGGTTGTTGACCAGCTTCATCTGTCAGTCTTTTATTTTTGCTCATGTATAGGATCTAAGAAAAACAGTTATTCACTCTTATTTGGTTCTACTTGCCCAGAATGCTTGCTTCTCACAATCAAGGTACGGGCATGGAAGGCTTCGCGTTGAAATTACTGCAAACCGGAATGAACGATGATGTGCCTTTTAACGACATAGTTGAGTGGATGGTTGAAGATTTCCAGGCTAGAAGTGTAAACAAAAACTACTGAGATAAACTAGCAAAAAAGTGTATTTTCCTCGGTCCTCGTAGCCACAAGTGGTCTATTTTTTGGAAAATACAAAGCATTCTGTCAATTCTTAACTTGTGAACCACGGCTGACTTTTTCAAATATGTTCAAGACTGGCAGTCGTCGCTTTCTTTACTGTCGCGTTTTGAGCAAGTTCCGACGAAAAGCTGTCGGAGGACATGCCACGACAAGATGACATGAAATGAAAGCAAACACAGTGATGTTAAGTGAAGTTAAGTAGGATGTCCGCGCCTTCTTGGCTGGACGCCATGTGAGTGTGCCTGAAAGCAGTTAGCAATTCTGCAGGACGTACCTCAGGGACGCGCGCGCAGTTAGTTCATAACCGCCTCCAGGTGTGCGCTGGATGAGGTCCACAAAAACTCTGGATTGCTTCCAGTGATGGCGCCTTATTGTGACATCACGACCAGATCTGTTCATTTTATTTCAGACACCGAATTCTGGGTGGTTCTTCCCAACGGCAAGGACTTTTTCATACTGAAAAACCTCAGTATTGTTTCCACCTGTCACTAAAACTTTTTTCGCTCAAGGTTGTACGGCAGTCAAGTATTGAGATATAGTACTGATGTGTAGCAGTTAATGATAAATGACGATGACGATACGGCCTTCCTAACAACCAATACATCTTCAGCGTGAAACCCAGCCGAGTCAAACTCCATGGTATGACTGTTTCATATACAACAGTGTACATAATTATAGTTTTTTTTAAGTTACAGCTTCATTACTCTCTATTAACTGCTTTCCATCTGTCCTAGTGCAATCGTCCCGAGGTGGAGCATAAATATTGACGTTGTCCCTCATTTTTACCTCAAGGTCGGTGACACAGTTACTGACACAACCCGGATGTGACCTTTACACCTTGAAATCAGTGTGCACGCATAAAACAGTAGCATCTGTATATTCGTTTGCAAATCAATTTGGTTTACATGGCAGACCCAGATAAATCTCTCGTTTATATTATCATTCAGTTGAATGTGCGGCCCCAAGGCCACCTTATGTTTCGTGTCATTCACCAGTGATTCAATTGAGTATCCCGCGAAAACCAAGTTGATTTGCAAATCAGTTTATTTGTCGAAATCAGTCCAATTTGGGTTCAGACGGAAACTCGGAGACTGTGCTTACATGAGGAGCCCCAGTTGTGGGCTATCGAAGTGCTTTCAGCAACCTTGTGAGTAGTTTCCTTAATAAAAAAGTAACATCTGTCTTTCAGTGATTCTGACTGCGTAACCAATAACTTTACTCTGCTAACGCTTTTATGGTATTTTACGAAGCAACGGATGATGAACGTGACTTGCTTAATTGTATTTATCTTGTGTGTATTATAGTTTTTTGCTTATTTTACCTGGCGTGCCTAGACTAAGTGGCATCAAGAATGTGTACGAGAGAATAATCGATGGCTCACTCAACTACAAAATACGATTGGTCGAAATTCGAAGATGTTAGTTATTTCAAGACCAAGAAAGACTGCAGCGGCTGATGGCTACCAGACGTTTTCACCGGACTTTCAAAAAGAACTTAAATGTGGAAGCATATTGATAAGCCAATTGGTTATCTTGAGTGAGAACACACACAGGAAGTAGGATTTACTAGAATGACTGGTTTTCCACGCTTTCCGGAGAACTTTCCCACTTTGTTTGCGTTCATCTTGAGTGGACAATCTTGGCCCCTTCATGGAACACTTATTCTGGTTCAGACGGTGTGACTGCTTCCTATTCCGCCCCTTTTCAAGCTTCGAACTTCAGCTGTAGTCGTCCAAACGCCCGGTACAACCGTTATTCATTCAATGTGGCCGGTCTCCGGTCTACACACACACACATGGTCCTCCAACTGACGGGGAATTACCCGTGAACCTGCATCGGCCTGACTCTGTCTGTGTCAGTCTCCTCGTCTCACCCAATCGAGCTGCCGCGTATCCTTTCTCCGATTACGACATCATGACGACCGTTACGGGGCTGTCCATAAACGGAAATATGTCAGAGCAATGACGGCATGGCACTGTCCAGTGTGATGGCACTCCCGCAGCTATTTTCTTCAGAATCCCGACCGCAACCTCTCGCCCACTCGAAACTGTAATTGCAACTACGAGCAAATTTTTCATCTGGCCCAAACCGCCTATGGGACTAGTTCATTCTAACCCGATGAAACTTTCGTTCGGATTTGACCATCCTGGTTTTCTGCTACAATTTTGGCTTGCCTCTTCCACAAGTTCAATTCCGTACACGGTTTTCGTTTGACCCTATGCATTAGCACTATCTACCCATCGAGCCTAGTCCTTGCACCTGACTTCCCTACAACAGTCGCACCAGTGAGTCTATTTGATCTCATGTTAGACCATATTTTCGATACAAAACTTGCAATTTACTTCTACTTTGAATTACCCCATCTCCATCTACATTTTTGCTTGTTGTGACTCGGGTCATTTACTCAACCGCCCAAGGTCACACACGGCCAACAATTGTTTTCACCCTTAGTACATGTCAGCCGAGTTCATCTTTGAACTAGTCGGACCTCATGCCCATTGTCCTAGTTTTTATTTGGTCCCCGCAATTGCGATGAATTTTCATTTGATAAACATGCCTCGTACCTCCCCCCGGTTGTGCTGTTGCCGGCGGTGATGTAGACAATCCATATTGATAGGTTTAAACAGTTGTGCGGAGTCTGAACTCCAAAAATTTGACGTATGAGGCAACTGTTTGACCGCTGCTCCCAACAGGGCACAGGTGAACGGGTTCAAGTTTCAACCTCGTGATTCTTTGTTTAACTTCTAGATAAAGAAATCAGTAGGTATTCGGTTTTTTCCGATCCACAGACGCACCCGTCAGTAATTCAAGTGTGGACAAATTTTGGTCATTTGTATGAAGAGTTTAACACATAAATTCATTTTTAACCATGCTTCTGTGTGGGTTTGAAATTGACAAAAAACTAGTTGCAACCCTTTAGCCAAATACACTCATTTACAAACTAATTTGGTTTTGCGAAAGGCTCACGGGGAACCAAGCTGCTATGACATACGTAAGCAACCATTATCGTCGGTGGTTGCTGAACTGATTGGCTGCTGGAGCGTCTTTTTGACCTTGAATCTAGATTGTACGTTCAGTATTGGGTGAACACTCATCACCGTAGGCCGTAATTCTATGGCATGCCTAAACAGTCATCATTGTCGGTCGTTGCAGGATCGTCCAATCAGTAGCTGAGTTCTCCTGCCCTGATGGCTACTCTACCACAATGTTGGTGAAGTTTGAGGGTTTAAGCCATTTTCGAGCATTCTGAGATTATTTTCAGGAATTTAACATTCCTGACAACTTGATAATTCAAACCTAAGGAAGGACTTGACACCACTCACGTTCACCATAGATCGCAGTTCTCAAAAAAAACCCAAGTCCAATGATTTGGAAATCCTAAACCATAGAAAAACTAGTTCTGTTTATTGACCAGAAAGTTGAGCAGCTGACTGGATAAACAATTAGTAGTCATTCGACCTTGGTCACAATCACACTGTATATGTTCGAGATATATCGGAGTCAAAGTGCATATAATGTTTGCTATGTAAAGAGTGTTTCATCGTCAATGTGGATTGCTGAGTTGCAGCCTTTGAACCACGACACGCTTGTGGTAATTTTAAACGCACGTCGCACTAAACTGGAATACTGTTTGGAACAAACCTTTCCGCAAGCTAAGATTCAACTGATAAGTGAACAGTATCTGAACTCCTCGGGCAAGTAAACTAGATGCCCCACATTCATTGGAGATGAGGTCGGAGTTATCCTACATTTCTTTCAGACTAAGTGATTCAGCGAATGAATAAAATGAGAGGAATTCATGTATAGCTTTGTAATGTACTACTCATAAGGTTGCTGAAAATCCGTCGACAGAGGAAAACATCCTTGTCCGCCATGCGAATGCTCAACTTACTTGGACTGGGGGATTGGGAGCTGAGCATCACATTGATTCCTGAGAACATCGGGGCAGAAGGACGACGAGAGTGACGTAAGTCCAGCTACGACCCAGTACTAAGCTAAGAGTGGTGATATGCGTTTGCGTTTGGACGAGCTTCGCAACGGTGTATACTGCTGATGAGAAATGCGAGTAATATATTTTCTTGTGACTCCTGCTTGAGTTGATTGGGAAGTGGGATTTATCACGGAATTCGTGGAATCGCTTCGTAACATTTGTTTACATTTGAGTGGCAGTCAATGGATATCCAGGAAATTTCAGGAAGACGCGTTCCAAAAGAAGACGCATATACGGTTTTTATAAACAAGATGCATATGAGAATTTTTCTTCCTTGTCCAATAGTCTGTAACTGCATAGTTGGTGTTTGCTGAAAAGTAAATCCGTACCAGATGCGGTCTTCCTTTCAACAGTAGTATATTACGTGTGTCTCAATCGGTAGTATGCCACAGCGATTGTCCAAAAGCTAGTAAACGAAATCATATATTTTTTCAATTTGCATTTTCAGACAAAGGGTCATAACGCTTCATTGAGTGTCCCGTCTACCTAGTGGTCATTTCAGCGATACCCCTGGATCATGAAACAAGTTTAAAATGGATTTATAATACTCTTATGAAAGTTCGCAACAAGTTCTTCATTTATTTGGCCACAATTAATATACGGAAAAGTTTAAATAAAAATTCTGGGGTATTATGAAAGGTGAGAAAATAATTATAAGTAAATCAATTAATTTTGATTTTGATTTTAATTTATTTTATTTAATTGAAAAGCAAATAATTAATTATACAAATTAATTAAAAATAATTTAAAAATGTTTTATTGACGTCGACCCCGGCAAAGTGGTTTTCCTACACAAAAACAAACCTGTGCAAAACAAAAATTGTACTTACCGCAGAAAAATGAATTATTAACACCGTTTTGGCCCTTTGATTTTGACTGCTTCAACCATTACAGATCCACCAACATCCTCTAAGTTTGAGACACATTTAAAAAATTATCATGCCAAAACACTAATCGTCTAGAACAAAAAATTCCTTACTATATTAACTTCCCGAATGTTCTGAACACACGAAAGACACCTTCTAGTTTAAGTGGCGCTCTCCGATCATCATCCGAACCTACACTCCGGCCGGTCATTTAGATATTGTAGCTGAAAATTAGCAAAGAGGTGGAATTTGGCGGGACCACAACGAAATATTTCTTAATTGCTGTCTAGAATTTGTCACAAATTACAACTTTAACTAAGGCGAATCAGCCAACAGCCGATATGTGTATCCACAGTCCAGGTGTTCCTTCCCACTCGAGGCAAATCACCATGATTTGTGTCACGGTGTTCAAGTAGCGAATGTTTTTTTTCAACGAACAGTGGAGTGGCTGAATTCGACTGAATCTCACAGACTACCACTCGTTTCTCATATTTGGAATGCAATTTTGAGAGGCTTCGTTTGATTGGATGATTGAATGTTACGAGTGATGCGTGACCAGGTCCCACTGACTGGTAGGTTTTTAGTATTCCATGAGCAATATGGTGTCATGCGAATCCTACCCCCGTCCAGGTGGACCGAGAGAATCGTCGCATAATATCGGTCATGCTTTGTAGACTATCTTCAACGCAAAACCTGCGGCGCGATCAAAAAACTTAGCGTCCAAAACCTTAGCGTGAGAAAGCCACGTAAAATACATAATTCATGTCAATCTGTTACTTGTATCTCATAGATGTCGGGGTAGTAGTGACTTCCTCACAAACGAATCAGGCAATTATTTCAGGAGGACAGAGAGCTTTAGAAATCAACTTCAAACAGCTAATAAAGCATGGCAAAGTATTGGATCCTCATAAACAAGAGATGGTAAGTTTCTTTCTTCGTACTGTGGGAAGAGATCAGCTATTTTCAATAGGTAATTAACGCTGACCTATACGGAAAAGCCTAGAAGCATCTTGCAGCTATTTTATCCCCACTGGGAAGCACCAGCAATGCTCATCGTGGAAAAAGCTACACTGAGCTTCGAAAATCCGCGACCTTCCAACTGGTAGTCGCAGGTAAACTGTTTAGCCACGAGCGATTTATCAGCGGAGTGATTAACTTGCGCTGAGTCTTCTCCTGACGTCTTCCCATATGGAAGGTTCACAGCTCACAAACAATCCACGCAATTACATCAGAAGGACAGGGAGTTCTGGAAATCAACTTGAAACAGCGACCAAAACATGGCAAAGTATTGAATTATCATAAATAAGAGATGGTAAGTTTACTTCGTCGTACTCTGGGAAGAAATCGGGTATTTTTAATAGGTAAATAATGCTGACCTATGCGGGAAAGCCTAGAAGCATCTTGCAGCTATTTTATCCCCACTGGGAAGCACCAGCAATGCTCATCGTGGAAAAAGCTACACTGAGCTTCGAAAATCCGCGACCTTCCAACTGGTAGTCGCAGGTAAACTGTTTAGCCACGAGCGATTTATCAGCGGAGTGATTAACTTGCGCTGAGTCTTCTCCTGACGTCTTCCCATATGGAAGGTTCACACGCCGTGGATTTGTTCTTCCCTCCATGCTACTTGCCGATTTTTGACAGTGCAACCGGTTCTGGAAATTCGCAATCGAGAATGGCTTGAGCGAGTGAAGTCGGTCTTTGCCAAAAAGGCAGGAAGCATGGTGTAGGTGTGTATGGATGGATCCACAGCGGCCTGTGGAAAGTGGGTGGACAAGCGCCAACGAAAAATCTGAAATGAACCACGTGGTCACAGTTGCCATGGCAACACAGGACGTCTAGCTGCACAATTATTCATACTAAGTTAGACGGGTTGGGGTAGACAGTGAGATACCTTAGGTACCTCAGTTCACTGAGCAGTGCAAGTTTGACCAGTAGACAAAGGGGGAGTTCAGCTTTTGACGTCAATTTACACAGAGAAATTGTGAATCACGTGTTACACTTGAACATTTATGTCTCGACTGTGAAAAAGTGGGTGCCACCATGCCCGTGCTTGCACATAGGGTACGTTCGGATTTATAGAATGCACGCTCACATCACTTGACAATTTTGAGACTGTGCGACTGACTGCTCATATACATCACATCTGACCAGACGTCGCAGTCCGACACGCACCACAATTTGCACTTCAATTCAGGTAGACAGTTGACCAGCCAATCATCTGCGCTGCAGTCGAAAGTTTTTGTCACGTGAGAACTGACTACTGTGTTTGATTGGTTACGAGACAGTGCGACATGTGGTGTACTGAATAGCATCTGAAAAGGGATTAGAGCATAAATGGCCACAGGAATGCGGACCAGGATGAAATGAGAAAACTTGACAAGTTCCTGACAAACAGTCTTGCTCGGAGCAGATGAAATCCTTCATCAGTGTTCGCCAGTGAAGATACCACATTTAAGTAAGTTGGTAAGGTACACGTGTATTTATCAGGTCATCGACTGATGATCCAAGTACTCGGTTTGAATTGACGGTTTTTTTCCTAATTCGATACACTATAGCTGTAAATTATGTGTTGCTGATACCTTATTCCACACAGTGTGCGTCGTCCTTGCCCAGTTATCGTATTACGACTTATTAGTTATATTGTAGTGTCCTGATGTATGCCAAAGCATCCATAAATTTCCTTCAACATTCAGAAACCGTTCACTAACTGAAATCGTTCATCTCTGAATTAATCTGAACTGAGTCGATCTTCCCGGTGCAAAAGTCAGTTAGGAAGACCCTGGATACCTGTTGAATATAGATTTACTATCTGTAAGTTGAGTAAATTCCACGGGTGAATTACTTCATGAACGTTTTTATGGTCGTCGTATTTAAACACACCTCAAATGCTATCGGACCTGATTTCGGACGATGCGTAAAAAAGTAATTCGAACCAACTCGTATGGGTTTCTGTTCAGGCTTCATTCAAGACTGTGGGCAGGCCAAAACTTTAGTGTTCTTTGGAACGAAATACGTTCAGGTGGATTTAGCTGTATGCAAAGCTAACTTGAAGCGTCATCGGTCACCGTTAGTTTCTGGGAGCAAACGAGGGCGAAATGTATCTGCCCTGTACTTTTCACTCAAAACTATCCACTGAGTTCTCCACTAGAAGAATCCTGCATAGCAGGAGATCACAAATCACTTGTGCGCCACGCGACAAGATCAACTTCGAAATACCCCCGATGTCTCGTTGCCATTGTAGATTGATTCACACAACACAGCGACCTTATCCAGGCTAATCCGCTCACCATTAATTAGTTCCGGTAGCCGAACACCTTAGATCTATGTAATGGCTAAGACTCCTTGACAAATCACGTCTAACTTTTACGCTTTAGGACACCTCAGTTTTGATCATTTAGGTTTCAAAATTTATTAGGTTTGCAGCATGTCAATGTCTTTGAACCTCTTCTCACCAAAGGCACACATTGTAGGGGTTATCGTCTTTGAAACCGGAAGAAAACCGGTATTGAATTAATCGACTGCTGTCCGATTGTTCACGCTCAGTAGTTGGGTGAACATGAAGAGTGATGGATGATGTGAACTTAGCAGCTTGGTTGTCCTTAGGAAGTTCTGCAACTCGGTGAACTAGAGTAGGAGTCAATGCGAATTAAAAAGTGTGATCTTCAGTTAATTCAGCCTGGATCGTATTGAACAACCTGTGGGGAACTACCCGTAGGGATACAACTGGCCAAAGAATTAACCTACTGCCGGAATCTGACGTTTGTTCTTATTGTCACGCATGATTTATGGGAAATACAAAGCTATGTTAAATCGGAAAAATGACCTTATTTGTCGCAACATATTGTTTAGATGCACGCACTACTCATTAGGTTGCTGAAAACCCCACGACGGTCTTCCTGGGGCTGTTCCGGTAGGCGCATTGTCCGAGTTTTCGTTCAGTGTTCCTCTTGAACCGACAAATACACCCACCGGAATTTGGTTTTGATGGGGGGCTTACCTGGAGTCTGGATGAATCCCTTCTCTGAGAACATCATAAATGATAGGTTTGGCTGGGTTCCATCACCCGTCAAGACCAAGTCTGCATGCAGACGAATGTATAAGTCAACTCCATTTCTCATCGAGGAGAAAAGAGTAAACACAAGCTGTCCAACGTTGATATACGCTTGGTGCTCATTCGCATGTTCCTACAGGAAACCGCTGTTGAAGCTGACCCAATTTCTTTCATCATAGTAATTAGCTAAAAGCCTTCTGCGACCTTGCTTCTCGGAACGTTTAAATAACAGTTCGTAAACTACATAAAAGTTGTACCAATCAACTGTCGATTAGTGAGCTTCACAGTGACCTTGAGTAAAGGAAAAACACATGCGGTAGGTCTTAGCCTACAATTTTGGGGACAGGAGATTGTGTCATTAAGACCGACACCATACATCTGCCAAAAATGTTTGGACTGTGTGAGGTTCAACCAAAAATTATGTTGGTATGCAGTCGTCTTCTGATATCGCTATGACCCCAACCGAAAAGCAATGGCCAAAACTCCATCCACCTGGTCGGGTTGCAGATCGTCGAAAGCGATTTATGTCCTAGAGTAAACAACTTCGTTACTAGTTTCCAAGACCGGATGTTAGAAAAGTAAAAGTCTCAAGAGATGTAACAGGAATCATGCGAACGCTACATTTCTGCCGCCTCGCCGAAAACCGATAGAATTCACCTTGTCTTCATCCCTTCATGAAGTATTATCCAGGAGGGAATCTGGTGAAGGTTTGCTCAACTCTCTTGTACCAGCAAAGGGAACCACCACTAGTGGGCATATTCTGAAGGTGGTTGAACCCGGCGAGGGCGATAGCAAGGACTAGTCACATTCTCCACGATGTTAGAGCATGCTTGTCACCGCGTTTCAAAGCAATTTTCTAACCGTGTCAAATGACGGGTTTCCAGTCAGAAAGCTGGATACACGCCGTAGTCAATGCAAGGCGAATGCCTAGCACTATCCTTGGAGACGAGTATTGACAGAACTCTCTTGAACATTCAGCCAACCCGACTGTCGACCATCCAGCGATCATTTGACTGATCGTTTCAAAATAGTTTGCGGTGTGCTTTCTGGTTTGAACATACTTAAGGGGGAATCACATATCGAACTAATCCAAAGTGAGGCAAATCACAGCATCGTCTTTTATTGAGTACGAATGCGATAACCGTTGGAGTAACTACTGAGCTGAGTAGGTGCTCAACTGAGTAGCCACTGTTCTAACCACCAGTATATTGTAAGGCTCGTTTAAGTGAACAAGTGCCGTTGAAGCAATCTGAGACCAAAAATCCTCTTAAAGTCAAGGTCATCTATTCAAACCAAGGCTACACCATTTCTCGAAAATCAATGCATATAACCTGCCACATGAATAAAGTGGATTGAACCCATTTACCGTAGACTGTGTCTGTCGAGCGCCATGCTAAGATGCGGGCCCTGAAAGAAGACTGCAGTTGGAAGGTTCAGCCACAGACCGCGTTGTGTCGGGACGATGGAATGATTAATAAGCTGGACACGTTCTGGTGTGGTTTGTTCAGCTGTAGCTCCCTTTTGGTGCCTAACTGCCATGTCAACCGAAGGTTACACGAGGGGTAGGATACTGCCAGGTTGCCCAAGCCTAGATAGGATGAGTCGAGAGTCAGAGGTCGGGTTCGAACCATGGACCTTCCGGTCAGCAAATTCGCGCTCTAACCACTTATCCACCTCCCACCCATTCTTGTGTTCTTGAGCGCCGTTCACCAAGAAGTACGAGCCGTATGGAGAGACAGACGGACTTCGGTGAACTCTCCAAATTAAGTAACCTATCTGATGTGTTCTGATCGCCCTAGAACGATGCGATATGCTAATTAGTTGCCATTCTGTTTGCATTTTTAGCCAAAGGGTTTACTCATGCCCAGTGAGTCAGCGGAGTGAGGCGGAGGTGGACTAAACCTAATTTGCAATTATTTAATGCGGGGTAACAAAAAAAATAAGTGTCTTATTTGTCTTTCAGTAAAGGTGTTTTGGATCATGCAAATGAATACCAGAACTCGGATCACGAAAGTTCGGTGTGAATGACAGAGAAGGGACAGCGGTTTCGTTTAGCGGAAAATTTATGGCTCCGAGTGGACCCTGTAATTCACGTTCGTACGTAGAACAGAACGTTTCTATTCAAAGCTGATTGTAGCATGGGAGTCAAGCGAATGCGAAAACTGTTAGCCACATCCACGTGGATCACATGCCAGCGCCAATCGAGGAACCAACTACTCCAAGATTTCAGTGATATAATCCAAAATTAATTTCGCTTCGAGGCCATAGTGAATCGCGCGATGAGATAAAAAACACCGTGAATTTATGCAAAACATATCGCGGCGTTTAGAGTGTAATTTAACGCGGTTGACGTAGACAAACGAAGAGCTGCATAATGTCTAATGATCGACGGAAAAAAACACAAAAGGGTTGTTCTCACACAAACACGGTAACACAATCGCGTGTTTCTGTCAGAGCACAGCCAGAACAGGCAGCGATTAATCATTTAGCTGTAGCACCCTTTCGGTGCCTAGCTGCCATGCCACACGAAGGAGGCACGAGGGCTGGGATACTGCCAGGTTGCCCAAGCCTAGACAGGGAAAATCGAGAGGCAGAGGTCGGGTTCGAACCGTGGACCTTCCGGTCGGTAAATTCGTGCTCTAACCACTTGGTCCATCTCGCCCCCAGGCAGGGATTGGTCATCTCCAAACAAGTTACCAGAATACCCTAGAGTGTATTATCTGTTTTTAAATATTGATCAAGCCAGACGTTTAAGACATGCGTATCTCTTGAGACCACCGGTTGACGGACGGTGAGTTGCCGGAAAAACCGTGTAGGCACGCAACCTTGATACGAGTGGAATCCTGTCGTTCAATAGATCCGTAGAATTTTTAAATCAAATCTAAACTAAGAGGGTTATTTTTGAACGCATCGCAACGCCTCATCCTCTTTGCAGGGAAAACAGCTCTAACGGTGTTTCTTCGACAATGTCTACTCCATAACACAATTGATTTTTGGAGTCCTGTCATTCGATCAATTTGTCTATCAGTTTTGTCATCTGAATCCATTTATTGTACACCTGTACAGGTTGATCTACCCATGACGCATTAGCGCATGTGCGGCATTATTTGGGATAGTATCGGAACTAAAATATGTTTTGTCTGATGCATACCTGGACTAGATTTGGCGTCACAGTAGTGACGACTCTTTAGATTCGAGGACACTTTTGTCCTTAGTTCCCGAGACACGCAGATTTTCAGCGTAAATAGCAAGGCTGCTATTACGTATGTTGACAAGCCTCTTCGTAGATATGATATAAAGAGGTAAAATATAACAAAGAATGTTAACCGTTCCATTATGCAGGACAGACATTGTTCTCGTAATCGGAAAGCATTGGGATCGCCAGATTAGAGTCTTCATCTGAGAATCCGGGTGTGGACTTACAGGCTTAATACACAAAAATGGCAAAATGTGCGGCTAAAAAATGAATGGAAATGTGTCACATATTCAAAGGAAACCGGATATTATAGTATAGTAATATATGGCGTAGTATACTGTAGTATGATATGCTATACTATAGCATGGAATATAGTATGGAAGTATGTTAGTATATTAGTAAAGTAGTGTAGTATCATAGTACATGTATGATCCTGTGCTAAGGCCGTGATCTCAAGGCAAGCAACTGGTTAATTAGCCTAAACGCACGATCTAAGTGTCCTATCTGACAGGTAACGTGTAGTCTAATTCACCAACGGACGATCAGTTATAACTGCGGCGAAACCGAATTCTACGAACTTCACCTGCGTTCCTTCAGTAGTCGCAATTGGGCAATGAACAATATATTGAATTGGACTTGGGCAGACAGCATAGATAGGAAGAACGTGGTTCTATGGGAAATTAACAGTAAATCGTGAGGAGAATTAAAGAAAGGCTTACGACTAGATTGAACCTTGGGCAGTTAGCAACACAGGATGACACAGAAAGGGCAGTGTGCTGTCGGACAAATTAAACGGGAAAATTGTTGTTCAGTTCAAAGTGGGACAAATTTCCAACAACAAGCCCAGAAATAAATGTAGACACATCGTCTATGGAAAGACGGTTGAGGTAGAGTCAACTTTGTATAAAATAGCACAGCTCAGTCTTGAAACTTGAGCAGTCACCGGAACGGTGATGTATTAGTCTGAGAAATAGGGAAACAAATAATTACGTCACGTAATTAACAGTACAGTATAAAAGTATAGTAGTATTATATAATGCATATTATAGTTTATTATAGCCGCTTGGCAGTGCGTTTAGAACTGTATAGAACGCTTTAGATGAAAAGACGGAATTTCATGTTGACGACGTCCTCTTGGGAGGGTGTTTTGCAATTTTCAGGTTCATTTTCCAACTTTATATTGTATTTCATTAGCGTCTTTGCGCCCATGTAGATAACTGCAATTCTGCTCTTGTTGATAAGATGCGTTTTCGCTGTGACCAACACAATAAATAGAGTAGTGTATGGAGATGCGGTTTCACATTTTTAGCGGAAAGTTTGACAACGCTTGACCACCGGGCGGTCGTGGTGGTAACCACTTTTGTTTTAGTTTGCTCCCTCAAAGCAAGAATTTTGATGTCTGTTCAAAATTGCTTAAAATTGCAGAGGTCAGTGTTAACTAATCCTTACCTTACCATTATTCACTGGTGCGTTTCGCCCCACGAACGATTTGGAAGACACGCGGTGGCATGTCGTGACATTTTACGAGAGTAAAAGTGGCCACACCAGTTCATTCAATCTAACCAATCAAGTTTTAAGAGTCCATTGAACTCTGTAGTGTACACGGCTTCCGAGAACATTGCTTTCCATTAGGAGATCAAACGAGACAAAGTACCAAGCGTCATGTCAGAGACGCCGAATAGTGTAACCAGTCTGGAATATTTCCACACCTCAGCTGGATCTGTTCTTACTAGAGATCATCCGATCAATTTAATTATCTAATGTAGATGAACAGTCGATCTTCAGACATCTAAGAGGGATCGACAGCGAGAGGGTGCAATGCGTTTGTTCATCACTACTAGACACCTTGCACGCATTCTACTTGCCAGTAGTGTCCAGCGGATAGCGAAAATATGCCCAAAGGACAGAAGATGAACGACGAGGAATTACACAAAATGGATCTAAAGTGTGTTTCAGTTAAAGTCTCATTTTTCGACACATATCCCTCGTGTTCACTCAACAACAAAAGCAACGCCCACAACTAGACCAAGTTGATCAAATGTCCACCTGTTTTATCAATAATCATGTAACAGAACCCAGTGATGAGGAAATTCAGGTAAGATGGAAGCAATGTAATTCATTTGTTAGCACGTTGAAGGAAATTAGACAAATCGTAAAATTCGAACCTATATACACGCAGTATGAATGAGAGTAGATGCATGCAGAGGGACACCAACTGCCGCCCCACCGCTTTTGAGCGTGTTCTTCTCTTCTGACGAACCAGTTGAGAATGCTCCCCCACTATCGCATTTACATACCTCTGTACCACAACTGATCTATCACGTATCTAGGTTATTAGTATAAAAGTATAGTAGTATTATATAATGCATATTATAGTTTATTATAGCCGCTTGGCAGTGCGTTTAGAACTGTATAGAACGCTTTAGATGAAAAGACGGAATTTCATGTTGACGACGTCCTCTTGGGAGGGTGTTTTGCAATTTTCAGGTTCATTTTCCAACTTTATATTGTATTTCATTAGCGTCTTTGCGCCCATGTAGATAACTGCAATTCTGCTCTTGTTGATAAGATGCGTTTTCGCTGTGACCAACACAATAAATAGAGTAGTGTATGGAGATGCGGTTTCACATTTTTAGCGGAAAGTTTGACAACGCTTGACCACCGGGCGGTCGTGGTGGTAACCACTTTTGTTTTAGTTTGCTCCATCAAAGCAAGAATTTTGATGTCTGTTCAAAATTGCTTAAAATTGCAGAGGTCAGTGTTAACTAATCCTTACCTTACCATTATTCACTGGTGCGTTTCGCCCCACGAACGATTTGGAAGACACGCGGTGGCATGTCGTGACATTTTACGAGAGTAAAAGTGGCCACACCAGTTCATTCAATCTAACCAATCAAGTTTTAAGAGTCCATTGAACTCTGTAGTGTACACGGCTTCCGAGAACATTGCTTTCCATTAGGAGATCAAACGAGACAAAGTACCAAGCGTCATGTCAGAGACGCCGAATAGTGTAACCAGTCTGGAATATTTCCACACCTCAGCTGGATCTGTTCTTACTAGAGATCATCCGATCAATTTAATTATCTAATGTAGATGAACAGTCGATCTTCAGACATCTAAGAGGGATCGACAGCGAGAGGGTGCAATGCGTTTGTTCATCACTACTAGACACCTTGCACGCATTCTACTTGCCAGTAGTGTCCAGCGGATAGCGAAAATATGCCCAAAGGACAGAAGATGAACGACGAGGAATTACACAAAATGGATCTAAAGTGTGTTTCAGTTAAAGTCTCATTTTTCGACACATATCCCTCGTGTTCACTCAACAACAAAAGCAACGCCCACAACTAGACCAAGTTGATCAAATGTCCACCTGTTTTATCAATAATCATGTAACAGAACCCAGTGATGAGGAAATTCAGGTAAGATGGAAGCAATGTAATTCATTTGTTAGCACGTTGAAGGAAATTAGACAAATCGTAAAATTCGAACCTATATACACGCAGTATGAATGAGAGTAGATGCATGCAGAGGGACACCAACTGCCGCCCCACCGCTTTTGAGCGTGTTCTTCTCTTCTGACGAACCAGTTGAGAATGCTCCCCCACTATCGCATTTACATACCTCTGTACCACAACTGATCTATCACGTATCTAGGTTATTCAATATCTGCCAGTGATACTAGTGGGCCCCATATGTAACTTTTGAAATTGCGTCCTCAGGCGTGTCGTTTCGTTTATGCCAATATTAGTTTGAATTTACTTTTCAAAAGGAAGCTAAATGTTAGTGATAACAATGAAATTCAGCACGCATTTGCGGGTACAAAGGCTATATCGAAGCCTTTATTCGAATTGGTTGGTCTGCTAGAACATAAACTATTAAGCGCGTCTACGAACGATGGAACTCGTTTATAGATCTGACGTACTTTGTTTAAAAACATCCTCGCCAGAAGCTTGTCTAGGCACTAAAACCAATCGTATGTTCCGAAAAGGGCTTTGTAATCAGTTGACTTTCGAAATCTGTACCGTACGTAGCCGAGAGCGTTCAGGGGGTGTTAGCTGTTGATATGCATCCTGGAGTAGATTTTCCAAGCTTGTGTGAAACGGTCTCTGACTGTGAGCTGTATAAGGTATTTTCCCTGAGGACCAGCTGCTACAGATTTACGTATTGCTTTACATTGTCACTTATTAAGATATCAAGCCGCGTCCAGTAGAGATTTCGATAAACCAACTTTCTGACGGTAGTACGACATTTATTTATTCATTTATCGATTTAGTTATTTATGTATTTATTTATTAATTTAATT
>NW_008752220.1:131832-136743 GCF_000715545.1 Opisthorchis viverrini | reverse complement strand
ATTATTTTTACCGCGAGATTCACCATCGTGGCTTTAACATAGGTATGACTGTCCACGCTAATTAATGGAGGCTTTCTTATTGGTGTACTGAAAAATAATTGCACGCTCCTGTGCTAAGGCCATGATCTCAAAGCAAGCACTTGGTTAATTTGCCTAAGCGCACGATCTGGGTATCCTAATCGACGTGCAGTCTAAGTCACCAATGGACGGTCAGCAATAATTGAGGCGAAACCGAATGCTTCACCTGCGTTTCTTCAGTAGTCGCGATTGGATAGTGAACAATATATTGAATCAGACGTGGACAGACAGTATAGATAGGAAGACCGTGGTTCCATAGGAAATTAACAGTAAATCGTGAGGAGAACTTTGGGCAGTAAGAAACACAATATGGCACACGAGGGCAGTGTGCTATCGGACAAATTAAACGGAAAATTGTTGTTCATTTGAAAGTGGGGCAAATTTTTAACAAGAATCCCATAAATAAATATAAACAAATCGTCTATAGAGAAACGGTTGAGGTAGAGTCAACTTTTTCACAAAGGGAACTCACAAGGTTGCTGAAGACTCTTCAACAGCCCACGACCGGTTTCGCCCTTCTTGGGACTCATCAGCTAGGCGCAGTCCCCGAGTTTCCGTCAACCTTATGTTCTACTTTGTATAAAATATAACGGTCCGCTTCCTGACACTTGAGCAGTTACCCGAAGCGTGATGAATTAGCCTGAGGAATAGGGAAACAAATAATTACGTCACATAATTAACAATAATTATTTTTCATTGCATTCGAGTTTTGGCTGGTAGTCAAATCTGCGCGATGGACAACGAGAATGACCCACCTAATCAATTTTGAACCGAGGCGCATAGGTGAAAAAATGATTTCCTAAATTTTTATGGTTTAAACGATTCAAGCTGAAGGGCTGTTCCCCATGGTCACGGGAACGCATCACGTGTGTGATCTCTCGGCTCACTCGTGAACAGTGTTTGTGGAGTTGGGCACATCACACATTCATCTGCGTTTTTGTCGAACCATTGGATCGATGTATAGTCTCAGCTCCATGTGTCAGCCGTGAGAAATCAGAGTTCAAAGTGTTTGATGATAGTTCATGATATGGGGAAAGATGAATGACTGCTGAAGACTCGTAGGCTACCCCAACTATGATGTAAGTTTGAAGCAGAGCAAGACCATAGTAAGGGCTGTCAAAGCGTTTTCGCCAACCTTATGAGCAGCGTGTTCGGTCACAAGAATGAAGATAGTGTTTAGCATCACTATTCGTTCTTTTTCCGTTTATGACAAGATAATCGATTGATTTCCGAGTATAAAACCTAGGCCCATCAGCCTATCGTGTACAGCTGTTGTGACACAAGTCAAAGGTGTGTTACTGAGTTTAGCAGGTGAAAACTCGGTGCATAGGCCCAGACATGTCCAGAATGTAGACCACATCTACCCCGACAGTCTCTCCATATTGGCTTTCGATTGTCCCAGACAGAAGTTTTGTTTCTATGACAGCATTATCAAATGCGATATTGGCTGATAAACCGTTTCACCTGCCATTGTTTATTAGAAAACACTGTGAGACAATGGATGTTGCGAGAGACCAGTTTTTTTAACTTCAGCTTGTTTATGTCTAAGACAAAGGACATAATGAACGAAAGGGTTTCAGTTTGTCCGAGACCGTTATGTCACGGGATGAATTGTTGTCGCGAACCAACTAATCTGTCGCGAAGAGACTACACTTTATCATGGTGCGAAGGTTTGCCTACTTCATTAACTCAATGAGTAGTATTGAGTCTGCCTTGCCAGGTTGGTCAATGAATGGCAGTTTTAGAGACAGTCTCTTGACCCTCTCTGTTTCGGGATCGACCAAACTCACTGAAATTTGGGCTAATCTTGTAGACTCAAACCAATCACTGCTGCATTTCGGCCAAACAAAACTGCACCACGCACGGATCCCCGTTGAACATCCGTGCGCAGTACCGGTGTAAGAAGTGAGATCCTCTGAGTGAAATTATTTCTTGCTTAGAAGTTTCGGCTCGTTGATATCTTGGAAGGGTTGAAGGGTTCAACGCAGTGCACACTTCTGATTACCTCTTTCAGTCAGATTGAAACGTCTTTCGGATAAGTTTACCAGTTCTTAATTTTTACGTGATCATCCTGAAGGGCCTAATTGGGATGCAATATATGTGAACTTGATTGGTCGTTGGTTTGTTCGCTGATTGAAAACTTTTTGTCACAACTCGAGAATAATTAAAACTGGTTAGTAAGCACGATGCGGATGTTCCCGACAATATTCTCAAATCAAAACTGCCGTGGATGCGCTTAAAAGCAGGTTCTCCAAGGGGATCATGGGGAAGGTTAGAATTAACTCTGGAATGCTCTCAAGTTTCCAGAAACCTTTCGTATGGATCAAAACGTGGCGCTGCTTCAGTTCCTGTTTGTCGTTCGCTCAAATCGGGTTTTAGGCGATGTGACACTGAGATAAACGCCAAATGCCGAACAAAACGGCGCACAACCGTCCTTGTTACATCCACCTGATAAGTCCTAGCCAGAGCGTTCGGTGGACTGCGCTTCAAAAACTCACAGTTCATGTTGTACCCCTAAATTGTTTGCACAATGAAATATTTGCTTCTCAAACTAACCATTGCAGCGGTCGGTCCTAGAGAACGATCTATCAGGGTCTGTAGTCTGATCAGAACTGACCAGGTGTGCACAATAAAAGCTGGGTTGCCGAATCTTCACGCTCAAAGCTCACACCACGTGGTTATCGGCGTCATTCGCGTGTACGTTGCCTGAATTCAGGTTTTGGTTGGCATGTGCGATGAAGTTTTATTATTTGAATCATGATCTTTACTGAACAGGCAAAATTATCCCCAACTCCTCGAGATCCTCAAGCGAGACTAAATCGTGGCGTGAGAGATGCACATGTGAGTTTGCCGTTCTAGAATCAACCAGTTCTGCTTCGATAAGTCCGTCCGCAAAATTCCAGGCTCTCTAATCGAATAAAAAAACAGATTCTACTGTCTACTAGAAGCCTGATTTTTAGTGAACATTATGCGTTTCTAACCAAGAAGAATCTATTCACAAATTCAGAAGCATTTCAGTAAAAAAAAAACAAAGTATGGTGTGTAATTCGTCGGTTTTCTTCACACGGATCAACTGTTCAGTAGAGTCTTACTTAATATTCACTAGTGGAAATCTGAGATTGACTTAAAATTACAAAAATAGCCAGGCACAAACATATCAGTATGTTTTAGACACTATAAGGCAGATGTACCAGAAAGCCCTGTTCGGCAACAAAAAAGCGAGCTGGGTTTGACAGATTTCAAGTTCGGATATCGTAGCCCTAATTCAAATGGAGAAACGGCTTCTGTTTCAATGTCCGAACACACGTTCACATAGAACCAGATTCTCTGCTTTGCCCAAACCGATAGTCCAATCAGAATTCAAAGAAGTTGATCATAAAACGAATTTGTTGGAGCAGATTGTTCCAAATGTGATTCCTAAAAGATGTCCTTTATTCACGGGTTCTTGAAATTAATCGTAAGCATATCACCATGGTCTGCAGCTTAAAGTGTGTCCCTTGAGGGTAAGTGATCCAAACCCCTCTACAGGAAGCACAACCCCTTTCAACCTGCAGTAGATCGTTTTAATTGCAAATGCTACAGGGAATATCTCCGTGGCTCTTATATGACGATCATTTTGGATTTTCCAAAGTGTAGATAGGAGGAGCTGGTTCCAAAATTACATTTTCATTCCAACGAGTCAGATTGTAAAATTATTCAGGATTTTCCTGTTTTTTAACGCTTAGATGGTTGCTATAAATTGAGGTTTTTTTGTGAGCAAATAATTGGGAGAAAATTCTATACGATATTAAGAGAGAATAAATTTAACATGTTTGAAAAAATTCGCGTAGCGCGATCTTTATTTCGGCCCTAAAACATTGGCCAGACTGGTCATTGCAATTTTGGGGTTTTGTGGGATGGGTATTTTTGTTCATAGTCACACCAGTCTCGTTTGAACTGCCGTGTTCCTGTTCTGGCGTAATTATTCCGGTGAGTCCACACCAAAGGAAAGCACTGGAATCGAGTTCCGATCCGCATCTGAAACGTCTGAACAGGTGAAAGTGTTCACACTTGACCGATGTGATTGGTGTGCCCGACTCGTCAAACAACGACCCACTAACTGAACTGTCTGTGACGATCGATTGACCCGCTAGTCAGGACTTCCCAGTCAGGTAGAGTGACACATGCTTGAAACCCTGATCAAGTGTTTGGTTGCAGTTTTGGGGTTTTGCTGGGTAGATATTTTTTTCATAGTCACACCACTTTCGTTTCCCGTTTTGACTTTAAAGAAAACTAAACTGTATGGAGCGTACTACAAGAGTATGGTGCTACAAATTCTGGTAGAGCACATTATTGATATCCAATTTGCATCTTTTTCGTCCATCCCTGAAATTCCTTCTTCGAACCAGCGCGCCTTGTGCGTGAGTGAAGTTTTTTCAAAATGGCATCCTAATTACCACATCTGCATTTTTGGCAACGAAGTAATTCGATGCATTTGTGGAATTCTATGTAGAATCAGTACCCCAATTGCAATGTTTTTTTCTCACGTATTCTAAGCTGTGCCCACCCAGAAGTTGCCAGTTGTTCAGACAGTCGCTAGAATGCACATGATTGGCACATCTCCCCTATTGCCTGTATTCTCTAGCCTTTTTTAAAGTCACCACTAGATACAGCCTTTTATTCTTACTCAGAAACATGCACTTAATCAGTTAAGTATCGATCTTTTTGTTCGGTCGGGAAGCGTCTAACTAATGGAATCACTTGGAGTTCCCGGCGGTCGCAGAATACATGAGTAAACTTAACCCAGTATCACGATGCGTGAAGTGAGTAGTTTTCCCGGACCATGAATCGATG
>NW_008752220.1:109232-131734 GCF_000715545.1 Opisthorchis viverrini | reverse complement strand
TGACGATCATTTTGGATTTTCCAAAGTGTAGATAGGAGGAGCTGGTTCCAAAATTACATTTTCATTCCAACGAGTCAGATTGTAAAATTATTCAGGATTTTCCTGTTTTTTAACGCTTAGATGGTTGCTATAAATTGAGGTTTTTTTGTGAGCAAATAATTGGGAGAAAATTCTATACGATATTAAGAGAGAATAAATTTAACATGTTTGAAAAAATTCGCGTAGCGCGATCTTTATTTCGGCCCTAAAACATTGGCCAGACTGGTCATTGCAATTTTGGGGTTTTGTGGGATGGGTATTTTTGTTCATAGTCACACCAGTCTCGTTTGAACTGCCGTGTTCCTGTTCTGGCGTAATTATTCCGGTGAGTCCACACCAAAGGAAAGCACTGGACTCGAGTTCCGATCTTACTAGAGCTCATCAGCAATGCATATCCAATGGCCGTGCCGGGATTTGAACCCCCGAAACCACTACTCCACCAACGTACGTTGGACGCATCTGAATTATCACGTCTGAACAGGTGAAAGTGTTCACACTTGACCGATGTGATTGGTGTGCCCGACTCGTCAAACAACGACCCACTAACTGTCCTGGTCGTGACCAGTGGGCTTCAGGCGTGTGCCACGCTAACTGATTGGAAAGTCATGACTGGCGAGTCAATCGATCGTCACAACCAGGACAGTTACTGGGTCGTGGTTCGATGAGTCGGGCTCTAATGTGAACACGTTCGCCTGTTATTCAGAGGCGAAAATTCAGATGCTTCCAACGTGCGTTGGTTACATGCTCGGCCATTGGATATGAACTGCTGATGAGCGCTAATAAGAGCAAAACTCGAATCCAGTGCTTCCCTCTGGTGTGGACTCACCGGAATAATGAGGCCAGAACAGGTGGATGACCGTTCAAATGAGGGTGGTGTGGTTATGAACATTCTGGTCATCTTGGGTTGACAGCAATACTTCAGAATATTACAACCTATCACAAAATCAGCCGTTCGTGGCCCATCGACTGAGCGTTCATCCGCTGGCCGATGTGTGCCAGTTTCGAAACTCCCTGAGGTGCGTTCCGAAACAGCTGTACACTGCCCTTCGGCCTTTCGGCATAGATTGGCTGCACTGACAAGATGATATCTCAATTGAAAATGATCAAATCTTTTCACACTACCATAGCCAGTCGGCTTTTTCACGACCCAACATACCCTTGTTTTATTGCAACTGTGGGCTGCGCGAAAATACCCCTGGTCCGATGATGCGAAAGTCTGGAAAACTCAATTGTTTACCTTCACCTACATGTGATCAGAAGCGTACACCTTATACATGTATATTGGCGATTTCCAACTTGGAGGCATCAGTTATGCATACCAGCAACATAAACAACCCTCGCGGCACACTGATTTGTTTGAACAAGCACTAGCGTCCTTGGTTTCCTGAGCGGGTATTGTTAACCTAGCTGTCTGATTACGTCCGTCAGTCAGAGTTGTAAGTTGTTTTCCTTGCAAGTTAGGTGCAGTGTTGCTTGCGTTGTTGCACTTGCGTATCTCGCTCGAACTGCCGAAATAAGAAATTTACTGGTCAAGGAAGAATAGTTTATTGTCTGGAGGAAGTAACCAGTTTCGGGGAAAGCGTATAACTATATGCAAGGAAGGCAACCAAGATAGGATACACTTTAGTTAAGCGGCGGCTCTCGTAGAAACTGGCCTATAATGATGAACCAAAAAAGGAATCTTTGAGCAATAATCAACCGCGCATTTTGCCAAGTCTGACTGCTCTGTCAGTGTAATCGTATGTACGGTTGCTAGGATACCCGTAGAGGTAATCTAGCTGGGGTTGTTTGGAGGGCACACCCCCCCTGACGTCACTATTCCCACGATCGGTGCTGCCTGCAGCAATGGCCAATACAGATTTGCAGGTCTGCCGAGGTAACCGTGGTGTCAAATGGCCCGGTGCGTATTTCTGTGAGACAATTCTGACTGAGCAGAGTTCAGTTCAACATGGCTGATCCACGAACAATGCAAACCTCATCCTAGGTACCGGTTTGAACGCATTTGGCCATGGAGTGGATCAAGATGATCCTAAGAAACCTGTCAGACACAACCCAATCAACCCATCCTATTCCGCGCTAACTCAATTACAACCGTTCAGCGTTTAGGTCAGAATAACCGCTCAAAGTAATCGTTTTTGTGTAGTTTCTTCTCTAGTAATTTCTTTTCTTCCTATAGCTGGTCCAAGTTGCGTGATTTCTAGCCCTCCAAAACAAAGTTTCCAAGCTCGTGCAAAAAGGCAACCGGTGTGTAGCCTAAGGATTGCAAAGGCCATCCTCTTGATGTTCGGCCGCGGTAAATAGGCTGTTTTTAAAACCTATCGACAGGTCGAAAAAGTATGTTTCCCATAACAGGTAGACTCATGCTCTATTTACGTTTAGATGATCTAGTGGATATTAATGTCCACAGCTGATCGTTACCAGTGGTAACTAATACGATATCAAAAAAATAAGCCTGTAAATTATGCCTCTGTAAATCTAATCAGCGAGGTTTTGTTTGATCTTTCAACTTTGGACAGAATAGCTGTGAGGAATTAGGTCATCAGTTCACCCTTGAAATTCGAATCGCACATTGTCCTTGCAGTGTAAAATCTAATCATTAAAGTGATAGGGTGAGTGCTGGACCATGACTTTGAAATGCTGGTTTTTGAAGGATGGGTCAACATCGATATGACCAGGCCTTTGTGAACTACCCGAAATTCTACTTAGGTAGTCTGCTTATCCAAATTAGTCCGTTGTTAAAGAGTGGAAAGATAAATGTCTGCGTGCGGAATACTGACCTTTCATCGGATAACGAGTAATTCTGTAGTGAGCTAGAGTGTCTGCGCAAAAACGCGAGAATTAAGGGAGGGTCTCCCACCCAACCGAGTCTCTGCAGTTCCACGTTTCTGGATTTGGTTTCCATGATCTAATCGTGAAGCTACATTTGTTAGGACAAGGTTATTGATCTCACCTTACAGATATTTCAAATAGATGTGCGTTCTACCCATGTTTCCGATTCCCTAGAAGACAGTGGGTTGAAAATCAAGCCAAGTAGTAATACTCTCAGTTAAGGTCACTTGAGTGCAGTTTTCGCCTGAATACAGTGCTTACACGATGTAGAATGGACGAAGTTTATCTTTTCTTGTATTCTTGCAAACGTTTCCAAGTCTGTTCAGTCTCGCAGTGAAACATGGTCAGTAGACTTGCCGGAACTAATCTGAACTTTTCACCATATGCTCAGGATGAGAACTTGTAGCCTCTGACACAGTTGTTGTTTCTAGTTAACAACTTGCCTTGTTTCCGGAACGGCAAACACCACTTTTTGACATAATCTGCAAAGAAATCATTTTTGTCCGTTCAGCTGTAATAGTGCAACGGACACGAGAAGCTCAAAGGTTCGTCGCGCTGCGTTACGGAGTCCTGTTTTTCGAACTCGGAAAAAAACAAATTTCACTTCACATTATGGAAGTATTTAATGAGATTTGCGATAGAACTGAAAACTCAACCCGCGTGGTGAGGAAACCAAATTTCTATATCTTTGTAATGTACTGCTCACAAGGTTGCTGAAAATCCGTCGACAGCCCACGACCGGTTTCGCCCTCCTTGGGGCTCAGCAGGTAGGCGCGGTCCCCGGGTTTCCGTCAGCCTTACGTTCTACTTGAAACCAAATTGCACGAAATTAACGAATATACACTTATTTGCAAACTAATTTGGCTTTTTGGAGAGACTCACCTGGAACCCAGCTGAATCTCTCATTTGTGATGTTCTCAGGCAACTGAATGTGCTGCATCAGGCTGCCTTATGTTTCAGTCGCTACGATATTTGAAATATCGCGATACATGTATATCTTTGTGGTGTACTACTCATAAGGTTGCTGAAAATCCGCCAACAGCCCACGACTAGTATGGTGATATTTCAAATATCGTAGCGACTGAAACATGGGGCGGCCTGGTGCAGCACATTCAGTTGCCTGAGAACATCAAAAATGAGATATTCAGCTGGGTTATAGCTGAGTCTCTCGAAGAAACCAAATTAGTTCGCGAAACTAAATCTCTCCTAATCAATAGGTGACTATGTGGACGATCAAAATGAGTGAATCTAATTTCGGGTTTTCAGTATGTCTAGACTGTAGACCAGCTAAGTTCGCTAATGAAGAAGGATTGTACTCCAACAGTGAGCAAACAACGTATCTCCTACTGCTGCCGGGATCAAAAAAACAATCAAAGCGCACAAAAAAACACCTGTAAAAATATTTATCTTGTTTGTGGTTTGGGTTTGGTTGACTAGCATTCAAAGGGAATGCAGAATGCCTCACGGGTTTAGAGTGTTTTTCAAGTCTTAAGAACGTTCCATATAGATGATACAACATGGGCTGTTTTGAACAAACGATAGTTGGAGATCATCATAAAAGAGAGATTAAATTGAGTCTCCGGTGAAAGCCAAATTGACTTGCAAATGAGTGTATTTCTCGAAAACAGTCCGATTTGGGTTCAAGTAGATCATAAGGTTGACAGAAACTCGGGGACTGCGCCTACCTGATGATCCCCAAAAAGGACGAAACCGGTCGTGTGCTGTCGAAGAGTTTTCAGCAACCTTGTGAGTAGTTTTCTTTATGAAAACGATAGTTCTCTTTGAGGTCAGAGGATTCTGCAGAGCAGTGACGGCAGTAAACAAGATTGCATAAAATCGCTGACTTGTGGATGATTTAACACGGAAGACACAGTATACTTAACCTAATTTGGTCAAAACTGAACCATTTGGATCAGATATCATAAGAAACGGTTATAAGAACAGACGACAAAAAGCTTGACAGCGAAACACTTTTATTGTCGCAGAAAGATCAGTTTCTGAGACTGAACAACCCCTTCTCTGTCTGAGAGGCCTGAAAAAGACTAAACAAAAACCAAGTAATTTACACATAGTGAGAGACACAAAGGCAAAGAAATGCATCAAAATTTATGGAATGTGACAACGGAGGTGAGGCGGATTGAAGCAGAGAAAAACGTAAGGGGTACTGCTTTAGTCCAATGCCAACTTGACCTGACTGGTATGTGGGGTCTTGTAAACCACCTCCATCAATGACTGACAAAGCATTCGTGTAGGCAAGAAAGGCTGGACCACTTCTCCGATTGAAGTTGATTTTCTACACAGTTTGCGATCAAAAACCTCGTCCCTCGGTCCTGTAGTAATTGCCTTTGGTGTAGTAGTTAGTCACTAGGATTACCGCAAGATGGAGGGGCCTCGCCATGAGATTGAAGTAGTAGGAAATATGCAGTGAGTTTCTTCTCATCCACATCGGATTTTGTGAGGCACCATATGTCGAACCGTTCCAAGTAATCCTCTACGTCACGCGCAGTTGAATTAACATCTAATGGTTCCATTTCGGCAGGCATGATGAATCGTTCCAATCGCGACGCCAAAATGTGAGAATTAAGTTTCGTACGTATATCGGTACAACCCGAAAAACTAGAAATCCAGAATTCAGTGAAGCGTAACAACCAGCACGTATGTATTCGAACTGGCGAATATGTACAGCATATGGAATATTAAAACAAGAGAATAATGAATAGAGCAACGAATAGAGTATCAGTCATGTTCATCACACAAAGCTATTGCCTTCAATGCATAGCTCCTATTCCAACCCCCCCACTTGACAGCCCACTGACAGTGCTGGATTTATACACCAATTTACCAGCTCGCGCGTGCAATGCGCAGCTACCTACCCCCCAAATCATCGGTGAACGAAACTGCGGCAGCTACAACCACTGTACGACGAGTACGCGGTTCTTACAGCTGACAGTGATGATGATGATGACCCTCTAGATCGAAAGATAACCGGGGCAAAACCAAGAGGAGAAATGTGATATACCAAGTCAACTGCAACAAATTCTACGTCGGACAAACTGGGAGGAAATTATGCGCACGAATAAAGGAACACAACGCGGCTGTCAGGGGAGATGCCTCCCTGTCCTTGATATCCATACACGAAGACTAAGAAGGCCACAAATTCAATCTGGAAAACGCAAAAAGTTTGACATACAGAGACACGAGACACAAGAAAAGTTCTGAGAAAAATGGTATTCCACGGCAGATTTGATCAACAGAGCGCATCGAACTGGATCCCATCTACGCACCTCTACGTGCAAAAGACCAACATCTCAACCGGAACACTCAAGGAGGACCAAATATTGGATTCACAAACAATGAAACAAGGAACTCCTTCGAGTCAAATAAATAAAGGTCGCAATTCGGGATTCAGAAGGACAAAGTTCACTCCAGCATCACCCAGATTGTGACGGCAGGGGATGCCAAGCTCAAAGGTCACGTCGGCATCAGCGAATGAAGACACAGGATAACGAAGCAACCAATGGAACCGATCAACCGAACAACTAATCGCGAACAAAGGTCATCCCCGGCTAGCCACACGTATATTAACACACACGTAACACCACTCAGCGTACAACCAGTAACCCGCCGCTACGCACCACTATGCTTCCCGATGACGCACTAATGATGTTACCTCGATTGGTGATGAAACGTCTGCAATCAAATCGCCCAGCTCAGGGAACAAGCCAACGACCATTACCACCTAAGCTACGAATATCCCCGTGTGTAACGAGGTGCTCTCTAGGTGTCATGGTGCAGCTGGTGTAATGAATTTTGGATTGTGACATTGAAATTCAAAGCAGGATATTTCCCTAAGAATAGTCGATGAAGCGTAACCGTTTACTCAATTGAGTCATACACGGATTCCCAACCATTAAATTAGCTCTTTCCCAAGATCACTGAGTGAGAAAGCTCAATGTCTTACCGATCATCATCATCATCATGATCATCATCATCATCATCATCATCATCATCATCATCATCATCATCATCATCATCATCATCATCGATGTCAGCTGTAATAACCGCGTACTCGTCGTACAGTGGTTGTGGCCGTCGCAGTTTCGTTCAGCGATGTGTCTTACCGATTGTCCTGTCCAATTGTGTGTGTTCTGTTCATACCCAAAACGAGGTGTAGTCAAGAAAGTGACATGTATTTTTGACGGCTTCCTTTCAGGGGTTCCTCCTCAGTCCATAAAAAGCCCATTGGAGGGGATAGTTGATAGTTTTCTGTAATTTGTTGTCTACTTGAGAAGCATGTGAGTTTATCTGAGCACTTTTTGGGTCCTTCTCTCTTTACAAGCGAATAAACCTTACATTGTATTTTGACTAATACATATTTTCGTGTGCCAAGATGACAAAGGATGAACATAATTTCATATTTCCCAACGATAAGCTTTGATTCAATCTTCCATAAAGATCACCGAAATTGGCAGTCTTGTTCTTGAGATTTAGGCTAATAATCACGTTCCCGCACAACGGAACAATTTCAATGATTGCGCAATTTATTAACCAGGTATCACAACAAACGGTTTTGAGAGAGTTAAAACGAGGTCGCCAGTGAGAGAAATTGAGCAGAATGTCATTTGAACCCACTTTGACCAACATTTGGTTCTCCAGACGTTACAGGAGCACAAAACAAGCAGGCAGTGAGGCGTGTGCTTCACGGTTACTAAAATGTTCAAAAAACATTTGACGGAACAGGTGTATTTCTGAATAGATGAGAATGGAACGGTTTTGAAAAACGGGCGTTTTAGTACCAGAGTATAATGTTGGCAGAAATACTCGGTGCTGAAGAGATACTGTTAACTTGTTAGGGGCAGGCCGCATTTGCTGAAACGAAGAAAAGTTCTTTCGTTGTGTAAGGTTGCGCGGTCAGGCTAGGAATATTTTTGTCACCCACGTTGGGTAACACGAAACGTGAGGGCGGTCAAATCTAACTGAATTCAGATAATTGACAATAACCAGGTCACAACCCTCAAAGTATTGTTTTTTCATGGCCGCTACTTCGCCAAAGTCCTTTTTAAAACCCAACGCCTTCGGTTTTCTTAATTCAGTTCTCTGGAAACTTCTAAGGCATACTGCACGTTAAACGCAATATATCCAAGTAAATGTTACATTGAACCGATACATCCACTACCACCATTTTTTCACATGTTTGAGAACGTTATTCCTCTGTTTTCAGGTCAGTAGAGAACGAACCAGGTGATTCATTCAGACAACATGGAAAGATTGGACTTTTATACCCTAATGTGGTTGTTCAGGTCAAACACAACTCCGGTATTCGTACCGACGGACGAATGCAAACAAAGTCAGATTGTGATGCGGGACTACTATAGCCCGATGATCTACTTTGCAATGGCCTTCTACATCTTCATGTGTTTCTTCACCGAACGGCGCTCCTTCCTACGCGGACAAGTTCAGACACCGAAACATCCAAACAAGCGATTGTCAATCAGCACCAGGATCGTCAACTACTTCAAGCGATATCCTGGACTACCCATTCCAATGAACATGTTACAGTATCGGCATTCAACAGTAGCCTATGCGGCCGAATATGTCTGTGCGTTCAATCTGATTGCCGGCATCTTCACAAAAGTCTATGGCATGGCGATGGTATTCCCCGTGGCGCCTGTGTGGTTGGGTATTATGTACAAAATTTTCGCCATTTGCTTGGTCGCGCTTACAGCCCTACCCCCATTCCTTTGTATTACACACGGCGGTCTGATCTGTTGGATCGTGGGAATTATCTATTGTGGCTTTCAAGCAGTCCTCACCGTCATCTCATTGATTCGTTCCACTTGCATGGGGCTCGATTTTATAACTCAAAAGGTATCTCTTCAATTGCCCACCCTAATCGGTTTCACTTACTTGCTGGTATATTTCTGCGAAGCTGTGTGGTCACAGCGCAAGAATTTGCGCAATGCGATCTGGATTGGGATACCGATCAATTTCAAGACCTACGTGCATAAAAACGTCAGCCATGTGCGTAAGTTGCTCTGGCCAAAAGAGACCTATCAAAAGAGGGTTATTGACGCACGTCAGGTGAAAGTCAAGTGCTGCGTGAATCTCCGCACCATCTGGAGGAGTGTGAATTCCGAATCCGGAGGATTCACCTACCCGGCCGGATTGATTTGGAGTTTGTCGGTGAGTGTGTTGTTACAACATTTCCTACTCACTCAGTTCCTGAGTTCTGTGTACGGAGTGTTCCGTAGAGGCAAGCGATCCATACAAGCCCAATATCTTGATGTACCTGCGACAATCTATGAGAACATCGCGGTTGAAAATGCTCGTCGTGTGCATCAGTATGTCGGGACAAACGTGACAGATCCGACAGTTTTACGAAAAATGGAGTTTGAATTATTGTACTATTGGATAGATGTGTTCTGGGTTTGTTTATTGATTGCAACCTCTTTGGCCATGTTCACGAATGTGACTAATGTGTTCCGGATTGCGGTTCACTATCAACAGTTATGTGTCGATATCTATCAACACGGATTCAAGATAATGCCTCAGTTACAATCCTGGCTGGATGCTTATAAGGTGACCAGAGGGACGATCATCTATCCGAGCTATCAGGTTTCTGCCATGGCGTGTGGATTCTATCTTCAAGCTTTGATCTACACGTTCATTTTCTTGTTCTTGGCTTTAGTTGTCAGCCTGAACGCCTTCACTCCATTTGACTTTTTTGTGAAGTGGATCAAAATGTGGTGGCCAAGCCTTCTTCTCATGACAGCATTTGTCACTGCGCAACAACTGGCCATCCGGTTTCTCTTCACACAACACAGAGGCAAAACATACGGTTTCGACAACATTCGAGCCTTACAGTTATACACATTCCTGTGCAGTTTCTACAACGTCTTTTTCGGAGTTGTCAGTGGTGTTGGTCGAACTTTATACTGTCCGATCAGTAGCGCTTTGGTTATCTCTCGACTGGACGTGTCCCCTCTAGCTCGGCCAATTCAGTCTCTGGATACCGGTCACTTGGCCTTCCTGGGATTTCTATACATGGATGTGCTCAAAAATAACCCGACATTTCGAGTGTTTTTGTGGATATTGTTGGAGAGGTACACAAGTGCCGAGGATGCTCATTTGGAATCTGCCCTGTTGGCTGAGGTCAATCAGTTTTTTGCAACCATACGGAAACCAAATTGCTTACTGAATGCGAAGTTCCACCAAGAACCTCGAGCTGCGACAAACAGTTTGGAACCAGAAACCAAATCGATGGTCCCTAAATCTGATGAAAATTTGGAAAGCACTACCGGTACATCAACCGCCAATGAGGCGAGACGAAAACGTAGCAGAATTCGATGGTTCCTTGCGTACACATTGATAAAAAACCCCGACCTGTTGAAATACCGTAAAAGCTGTTCAGACAGAGAGAGCGATTGGGGAACTGCGCTTATATTTGAGAAGCTAGGTGGTGGTTGACAGTTTTTTTATCGCCAGTCAACAAAATGCCAACCTACTCTCATTTACTAAACACAGTATGTGGTCTATATCATGATTTTAATGGAAGCAAAATTCGCTAAAAACAAACCGGCCATCTTGTACCTGATATCCCCGGGGTGCCTGATTATATGAGAAGCGAGAACTGCTTCACTCCTAAACCTACCTTTGTACAGTTACCAGAGGTTACTCAATAGTTAAGGAGTGGACTTACTGACTGGAATGTCCGCGGTTAGAACCGATTATCTTGATGGCTCTTCTGCAGGCTTAGGCAAACTGGAAGTACATCAGCACACGTGCTTTCATCGGGTGGCATGGTAGCCAGGCACCGAAAGGGAGCTACAGTTGAATTGTTTCTAAATTTCATGCAATACATCAGGCACTTGCATCGAGGACCTTCAAAAGGGAACCAAGAATGATACTGTCTGTGACATAGGATAGGATAAGAGTTGACAAGGCAATTGATACCGTGGTAGTTGATCCGATCAAGGGGGCATAGGCAGTGCTCGATTGGGTGTTGTAATTCCTGCGTTCACATATGCTTCAAGGAGAGTAAATAGTAAATTAAAAGTGTCGACACCTGCTGTCACGTATTTGATCGTTTCTTTCAGGAATCGGGTTACATCGTAGTCAACATGTCCTCTATCTTGTCGGCTCGTTGCCCACTTCATTTCAGTAGTTGTGTTCCTTGATTGCGATTATTAATTTTTTTATATTTATTTTTTCTTTGGACGTATTACCAAAAAACATTTGGAGAAATATCCGAGCCTTGTACCAGTGGATTTTGGGTCGTGTCTTCCGGAGAAGCAATGACCGTTGAAATGTGTCGTTCTGACTACTCTCCGATAGTCAGTTTATGGACTGGATGAATCAGTGTCTGGCCTACGTCAGGTTTTTCACCCAAAGAGATTCACCACCTGCACAAGCTGTGTAGTTGACGTTCGGCTCGCACAGTAAAGGAATACAAATGTTACGAGGAGAGTCACAAATCTGAGATTCACCAGCGCCCACCTGATGCTCAGTTCAGTTCGGCTGTATCACCCTTTCGGTGCCTAGCTGCC
Organism: Opisthorchis viverrini; assembly: GCF_000715545.1. NCBI lineage: Eukaryota > Metazoa > Platyhelminthes > Trematoda > Opisthorchiida > Opisthorchiidae > Opisthorchis > Opisthorchis viverrini. Next base: position 120,320 of record NW_008752220.1, on the reverse strand, counting down.
ATTCCACACGAAGCAGGCACGAGGACTGGGATAGTGCCAAGTTGCCCAAGCTTAAACAGGGGAAGTCGAGAGGCAGAGGTCAAGTTCGAACCACGGACCTTTCGGTTAGTAAATTCGCGCTCTAACCACTTGGTCTATCTCGTCCCCACCTGATACTCGTTAAGGGCAGAATCGCCGGATAAATCTTTCACGAGCCGAAAACTTGTTAAATCATCAAATATTTGGTGAGAATAAGGTTTAAGCTCATGTTAGATCAAGTGCTACAAAGGGTTTAAAAATGCAATAATGAACGCGTTTCGGGTCTGAGCTATGCCAGATTTTTACGATGTACTCGGTGTAAGTAGAACTCAACAATCAGCAATATGATTAAAAGGCTAGGCATTGTAATGTGGCCTACCAGTGTAACGTTGGATACTGCTGATGGCGCATGCGAGTATTATGTTTTCTCGTAAATCCGCTTCGCGTTTCTTGAAAAGTAAGATCTATTACGGACTTTGTGGAGTCGCATTTGCTTGTATCTGTGCAAGGTTCACTGGATATCCAGGAAAGTTCAGGAAGACACGTTCAAGGAGAAGATGGATATTCAGTTTTTTGTAAACAAGTTGCACACGAAAGTTTAGCTTCCCTGTCCAGAAGTCTGTAACTGATCAGTTGACGTTTTCTAAAATAAGTAACTCCTCAGTGAAGGCCCCTTTCCCTTCACCAGTATGTCCACAACGTGAGTGCCTAATCTTTCATGTGATATATGAGGTATTTGTATTCAGGAAGATTTCAGAAAGGTATGCTCTACACAACGGCCGTATGATATTCCAGAATTTTCTGCGGTTAACATTAGGTTAAATCCCTTTTATGCGTACAGTTTTCAATATGGTTAGCATAGCTCTACAGTAAAAACTGTTACTCGGAAGGTTCTGACCGGTTCTACATTCGTTTGGCATTCTTGATATCCAGATAGTTCAATGGTTAAGGCACAAATCACTGGCAGGGAAGTCCGTGGTTGGAACTCGACCCCGGCATCTCGACTTCCCCTACCTAAGCTTGGGCAACCTGACAGTAGATCAGCCCTCGTGCTCCTTTCGGGTGGCATCGCAGCTAGCCACCGGAAAGGTGTTTAGGCCGAACGACTATTTGTTTCATTGCTCATTTATAAAGTCACTCAATCATAAAATCAATATTAACAGCAATAAACCGGTAGCTCCTTCACGAGAATCGGTTGTGTGCGACATCTCGCAGGGTTTCTCACCAATTGCAAAACGGATTGTGGGCCTCGGCAAGAAATACGCGAAGATCCCAGGAGACTTGGTTCGAAAGTAACTGGTTTTATTTCACCTTGTCATTCGGTGATCTGTGGCACGCAAAAATTTCGACAACTTGACGAAAACGTGAAAACACAACTTGACTAGATCACTCGAAGATTTTTTCACTTGAATATGCGTTCCCCGGAATGATACTACTCATGGGTGAATACTCACAGTGAATATTTGTCGACGGCCTTTTACTAGTTTATTCCCTTTGAAACTGATTAAATGCCTCGGTTGCAGAACGTCCTCCAATATCCAACCTATTGTGTTCGAACATTCATTTGAAACGATCGCCGAGATTATGAGTGCTTCAATATTACCCACAAAATCGATGGGAAATCTAGATAGCGGGGCGTCGGTTTCATTCATCTGAGAGCTCAACAGACACACTTAGGCAGATGACTTCCATCTAGAAGATCCATAAATCATAGTTCGTTCAAAATATTTGGTAGGTGTATATGAAATAAGAATGTTCTAACCGGCTTGTAGTTGAATGTATCGTTCATAGCGTCCAAACTGGAAGCCGAAATCCCCTTTACTGCGTGCCTTCCAGTAAGCGCAACCGTCGAATCCTGTAGATAACAAAAATATTTGCAGTGATGTGAGAAAAAATAATAGAATGCACACTCACATGGCTCTCGGCTGACCAAACGTCTTGCTGTCTAGGCGCGTTCATAGTGGTGAGTTCACAGCAAAGGGGTAGCACTGAACTAAAGTTTCGGTCTTAGTTGTACTCATCAGGAGTTGAACTCCTTGCCGGAGTTCCAACACCACCATGCATTAGTGTTTGCGGGTCCAGTGCTTCCCTTCTTTGGCGTGGACTCACCAGAATGTCCAGAAGGGCGATTTTCCAAAAGAGAGTCATGTGAGCGTACATTCTACAAAATCCCAAAAACACCCAAAATTAATTAGGCTAGATCACCTTGCGTGATTTTTTGGTATAAGGGCTCCTACGAACGCTGGTATTCCAGTGTCAAGTAATATTTGTACGCGAAATGCCCTGCCCGATATTTGGAAAGTCGTTTTTCTCAAATGAGGAAATTAAACCCACTGTTCGGAAACAGTGAGATGGCAGATTTGAAGGGATTTTGGCCAGAAGAGAGGAATAACTGGGCTTAATCAGGCAGTGCACTTGGAAAACGCGTGTGGTGGTTTCTTTGAGGGTTTCATTGAGGGGCTTCCAACCCAGCGATCAACCGCGTATGTGGTCTTCACAGACCTCACAGTCCTACCCTGAATAATTTCATTACAACGTTGGCACGTGACTCATAATCCTAATTCCTATTTGGAATGATGTTGAGCAATGTTGCTGACCTCACTGCATCTGCGTAGAGAAAACTGTTTATCAATCGGCGTTTGAATTTTGATGTGTTTAATTATCGCAAATCACAAAAGATTGGAATGGGATCACAGAAGTTTGTTTTTTTTTGCCAGTGAAAACACATCATTTGTCTATCAAAGTGTGCCGATTCCCACGTTGGGAGTACACAATTCAACGAGACAGTTTTGTGTTGCATTAGTTAATCCACGATTGCCCGGAGGACTTGAGTTAGCCCATCAAAAATTGACTTCAAAAATGAAAGTTATATCCGTTTGTGTTCACATTTACGCGTACATTTTTCCTCATGTGAATAATGGGGTTTTTTGAATAGCAGAACAGCGTGGGAATTAACATTCGACAGACAAATGATGTGATCTCACTGGCATGAACAAACTTTTGTGATCGCTTTTCGATGTTTTGTGACTTGTGTAGACCCGACTGTTCAGTGTACAGTAGGTGGAAGAATTCAATCAATACACGCAAGGGGGGAGGAAGTCAACCCTAGTGAAAACCGCAAAATCATCAAAAGATTGAAAACGGTCCAAGAAAAATCATAGCACACGTGGAAGATCGCTGCATATTTGGACACGATCCGGGTGATATTTGACACACTAACGACACTTTTGTGAACTCAAAAATAGAAAGTATAATAGGCGTAATACACAACTCGTAAAGTTGCTGAAATTCCGTCGACAGCCCACGACCGTTTCGCCCTACTTAGGGCTCCTCAATTAGGCGAAGTCCCCGAAAATCCGTTCCACTTGAGTCAAATTTGCACGGAAATAGCGAAGTGCGTTCATTTTAAAACAGATTAGGTTTCCCGAGAGACTCACCTGAAACCCAGCTGAATCTCCCGTTTGTCATGTTTCCAGCCAACTGAATGTGCTACTCCGGGCCGTCTCATGTTTCAGTCGCTACTATATCGAGATATCGTGATACATGTACATATTTGTAATGCACTACTCATAAGGTTACTGAAAATTCGTCGACAGCCCACGACTACTTGGGGCTCATCAGTCAGCCGTCAGCCTTAGAAACATCAAGAACGAGAGATCCAGTCTGGTTCCAGGTGAGTATGCAAATGAGTGTATTTCGCTAGACAGCTTGAAATTTGACATTACCCTGCTTGGGACAACAACGCGCTACGCGAATTCTCCCATGTCAGCATTATCGGGTAAAAAATTGACGTGGTGTATTTTTTGATATTCAGCCTAAGACCACAAATGCTGATACCACAAAAACATGGACAACCAATTTGCTAGCGATCAGCTGACCAGAAATAGTTCATCCATCTAGTCCTGTCACCATCTGTTTTTCAACTGCTAATTCCGTTACGAGCAAGTTATCATCTCCCTCTTGTGATGAATTCCCAACTACACCGAGGACCAGAATCCTAAGGACACGTTCCCCCACTTCAAAAATGCACATCATCCAAATGAGAGTGCTTAAGAGTCTTGCGGTGATCACAAAGTGAGTGCTCTGCTTCCATTCGTTAATGAGATCCACATCGTCGCGTATCAACACTCTGAATGCAGATTGTACGGCTAGAGATGGGATTAAAAGTAGATTGCAGCATATTTGTAATGCACTACTCATAAGGTTGCTGAAAATCCGTCGACAGCCCACGACCGGTTTCGCCCTTTCTGTGGCTCATCAGGTAGGCACAGTCCCTGGGTTTCCGTCAAACGTATGTTCTACTTGAAACCAAATTGCACGAAATCAGCGAATATGCACTCATTTGCGAACCAATTTGGTTTTTTCGAGAGACTCACGTGGAACCCAGCCTGAGCACATCACGAACGAGATTCAGCTGGGTTCCAGGTGAATCTCTCGAAAAAACCAAATTAGTTTGCAAATGAGTGTATATTCGTTAGATTGCAGCATTTTCAAGCTCCTTGCGTTTGACGCCTGATTACCGATAGTTTGAGAAGGTTATCCGGGCTACCGACTAAAATCCAACATAAATTCCATAATAGTACTCATTGTAAGGGTCTCATGCAATTTGAATGAGGTAAGCGGGCTGAAGTACTGCCAGGTTGCTCGAACAGGAACAACCGAGTTTCCAACGTCGAATTCCCACTACAAACGCTGCTGCTGTCCGTTCCGTGCCTTAAGCTACTCAGCTAGCCCAAGATCAAACACTAGACCGTTTCTCCAAAACTTCATTATTGCATCTTGTTTTGCATTCAAGTGTTTGACTTCCAGTGTCCAGATGAAAACTACGGTTCGTAACAATTTGTGGACCACGTGCACGTGACCGTTTTCGAGCAGACAAAACAGACTGTGGAACTGTCGCTGTTTTTCATCATCTTCATTGGCAGCTCATGTTCAATAACAAGAAAAATCTCGAGGTATTTCACCTTCGTTTTTATGATTGCCCAACTTGTACAATCTCTTTAAGAGTACAGGAAATTGTAAATTTTGTTTTCCGGGAGTGGAACCCGTGCGCAGATCAGAGTGGATCACTGTGAACCTAAGCGTACTTTGGTGAGGTGATCAAGGCCAAATCAGCTTACCAAAGTTCATTAGTTTTCGCCTGAGAGGGTGAAATTTGCATCTCCTCAGTTCCGCTCACCGATTACACTGACATACGTTTATTGATTCATTGTAGACAAGAAGCGCGGTTTACGTCATCTATGTGAAATGTGGAATTGAGTGGTATGCGAGTCTAGCATCGCATTCTCGGGAAGAAATGTGATCAAATAAGTGTTTCTGGCTTTCCTTTCGAGTACCGGTGAGGCTATTGTCGACAAAATATTGAGCGTTCTTTTGAAAATCTCCCCTCAAGTAAAGTGATTTCAGTTGATTCCTTAGTGACCCCACAGTGGGTTGAGTTTCCGATACTGAGCCCTGAGTCACGTGTAGAATATCCGGAGTACAAATGTGGAAAACTGAGTTTGAAAATCAACGGTAATTCCTACATAATAAGAAGCAAATGCATACAACATAGCTCTATGTTCATCTGTCGGCTTGACGTCATATACACAAGACTGCCGCTGATCAACATCAAAGCTCCACACCAGAAAAGGAGAGAATAGGGACTCGAAAGTCTGAACTGTCGTTCCCCTCGAGTTCAGTCTCATTATCACTGGTGATGGGATAATTCAGTCGACATGACAGGGAGACGAAGGAAGTTCGCGAAGGTGTTGACGCATTAACATGTTCACAAACGCCCACACCCCTACAAGCCTATCGCTCTGTGGTAAGGGGTCGGTATACCAAGATGAACGACTGGTGCGAAGGCCATGACAAGGAAAACAGAATGAAATTAGGTCAAGAAGGTAACTGAATGAGGGAGCTATCAAACTGTCAAGCTACATTCCATGTACTCTTTATTTCCCCCCGTTTTTGGGGAGTTTGGCTGTCAGTATGGCCATTATTAAACGTTCCACGCGATAAGTCCGAGCAAGACAATAGATTGTCACCAAAATTCCACAGGCTGACGGGCTACATCTATGCATAGCTGACTCCGAATGCTTGTGGAGGATGGCGCCAAAACCACTGAACATCATCTTAAGTTAGGTTACATGCTTACCAGTCAAAACAATTCCACTGCAGCTGTCATTCATGTGTTAGCCACAATTCCTCTGCAAGTAACCTGGATAGACAGGTCTTATAAAAAAACAATTTCTGCAGCTGAGGTCAAGTATAGTAATGGCAAGACTAGAATTGGGGATCAGAGTTAACATCAGTGTGTGGTTTACAAAGCTTTGTTCTCCACTACACCCAAAAAAGATCTCGGTTCTCGAAGTCCGTAGCTCGGAGTAGTTTTAATGATGAAACAGCAAAATAAATTTACTTGAGCTACCTGTTGACAAAACCCCAAATCTGTGGCAAATGATTAGCCTGACAACTGACCAATTACGCTCGATGTCCTCAGTCTCCTCACATTTTAAGCTAATCGCAACCCCAATTTAACTTTTTACTTAGCCTTCTGTATTCATGTTATTTGGTTTTCTTTTGTTTAAAATACCTCCAATTTTTCGGCCCAAAAATGTCAGTCTTCGCATCAGATATCGATTATGACTGTCACAAATGTCAGGCACAGGATAATCCTTTCAAAAATGAATACTGAGTTAGGATCTCTAGCAGCAATAATGGTTAATCAGCTGCATCTCTAAACTCAGGAAAACGAACTCAAAAATGAGTAGGTGAACAGAAATCCCGGCGGTTATTTCTGGTACTTTTGGAAACTTCTGTTCAAGTGAGAGGATAGTAATACTATTCATAAAACAATTTCCATTTAGTGTCTAAGTACATATCCCTGTCAATTATACAGGGTAAATCCACGCAAAATGGTTCATCAACAAGAGGTTGCTGTGTTCTCTTATATTGTTTTGTTATATTGCTTAACTTTGCTGGCCTTGTTGTTCTCACCACCGCTCATCGAGTCCGTCTATTAAGTGAGCGTGAGTCACTGCTAATTGGAACACTCATCGTCAAACTTGTGGCATGACACGTGATTCAATCAGTACGCCTATGCGGCTACCGCAATCGATTGAATTTCAGGGTCAGATGATCGTAGTTCATGTTCCCATTGATCCGGTATTTTTGCAGCAGCACGTTCTTGATATTCCTTACTGCACACGGGCTGTCATAGTACGACATCATGCAAGTGAAATCCTCTGTAGTATTTGCGTAATCGGTGTTCACAAACATGGTTCTATGCGAACGAAAAACACACAAAAATGTTGACTTTGGTGATGTGCTCGATAACTAAAATCCCCAGTACTGCTTTTGTACTTTTACTGCAACGGACACTTTCTCTGTCCACAAGTTTAAGTGCAAACGTCAACGATGCCAAAACTATGAAGTAGTTGGGAAATTTTTCTCATTTTGCTTTTTTGTTTAGTATTTGCATACTACTAATATTGGGTGTGAATTTAGATGACGCCTCTCGAATGTTGGAGCACATTCAGCCAAATATGGGCAGTTCTCGCCAGATGGAAGTGGGCAAACCTAGTATCATTACGCGCCATATGTGTTCTGACAATCGCATTGCCGGACTGTCACATAGCGCGAACACAAAAACTTGTTACTGTCTCTCTTACAGACGGGAAGTTATCAAGGGCATTTGTAGTTGTACAGGGGGGAGAATTTATTCATTCGTTGTTGACTACAGAATATATATGCTAAATTTCTCTACGGAGAGGGCTCCAGAGGAAGATGATGTTGGGTAAACTCCCTGGTGGATCAAAATTTGGGAACTAAGCAAAATATGTGAATTATGTGTTGATATATACATACTTGTGGATGTTTAACACCAATCAAAATAGTTATAATGAATTTTGCACAGCCAGGTGAGAATGTTAGGAAAGCTCATGCACAAAACCTCCAATTTTCTTGTCATACTATGTTGTATTATGTTACACTATATTGTATTATAATATATGATATTGTATTGTATTACATTTTTCTGAAATGACCGGTTCACATTCTACGGACCCCGTGACACGCTTTTTGAAGGCAACTCAAAAGTAGCAAGAATCACGAAATCAAATTTAAGCAGGAGTGTACGGAAATCCGAAACGTAGCTTAAGTGATTTCGGCATTATTTAAAGGCGTACATTTTGTACCATCTTTGGCTAGTTGTCTCAACGTTGTATCTGTTCTAGCACCACGGAATAAATTTTGAGAATCAGCCCACTGCAAACAGCCTCGCACAAAACCTAAACTTGACGCACTTCCACTGTTTACCGCTATGACTTACCTTGGTCAGTGCAACTCACAAATCATTCCAAGGTGACAGGCATTCCCATCAGTTGTGTGCATACCGATGCATGCCAGTGTGACGTTTGGTTGACACTACCGTATCGTTTCTATTTAAGCGATTGAACAGTTGTTTACTGGTAATTTTCTGTTCCAACGCTTACCGCCACTCAACTATTGTTTGGGAAACATGTTGCGTAAAATGGAAGGTGGGTTCATCACGTTTGTTTGCCTCCAAGGTGCATCGTGTTATGTCACTCCAAGAACTGGTCCAATGCACGGAATTAAAATGATGCAACGTTTAACTCTGTGTGTGTGTGCGCGCGCGCGTTTTATTTATCAATCTGAAAATGAATCGAGCGATAAACTTTCGTTTTACTCACATGATGACTTCATTAGACAGCCTCAAGGATGAACGAATCGGCATAATTTTTCAACATTCACAAGTAAGACTCACCACTCTGTGCTGTATGTTCACAGGTGAAATCCAACGGTTACTTACAATTAGGGGCCAGCAGACGCATCAAAAATGCCGATTTTGGTGAAGTACCTGTGTAGTTTTCCATTGGCCGAGACATTATCACGTTGCCAAAGGCAAGGTAGAAGCAGTCGAGCTATAGATGTTCGGTTCGAGCCGCGAACAATCCGATCCGTACATTGGCGCGTCTACCACTGAGCTACCTCGAGTTCACAAGGGGAGCTGTTATAGATTGATTCCAGCAATCTGTTGAACCACGTCGAGCTACGTGCAAAACCCCAAAAGTCAGTTCTTTCAAATGGAGGTTTGTCTACAAATGCAGCACTATAAGCAAAATAATAAAGTGATAAAGCTTTACAAACCTCAAATCGTAGGATTATACCAGCTTACATACGCCGGTTTAAGAACTGCTTATTCTTAACGGGTTTCAAGGTCCCCGCCGACCCAAAGCCACGTGTTTACAAGCTAGCGAAACCACGTGTGAACTTAAACAACACGTCCGATGACAAGGTCAAAGAACGGTTTATGTTCAGGTCAAAAGCAAGAAGGGTGGTATAGGCAAAAACCAATATAACAAAAGAGGAGGGAATCGCGTTGTACAATATAAAAACAGAAGAAAGGAATTAACAGTTGTACTTCTCTCATGAAGAGAACAAAAAATGCTTGGATGCCATATGGAATCAAGTATTTGTAAAAAAAATTAGCCATCCTCTCATTTCTTGAACGAGCATACATCAAGTTTGCTACATGCTGTTGTACTAATGCTCCCATCCGCCTTCAGCGTTGTAAATTTCCCATGGTGAGGCACCCTGACACACTCCGTCATCCGTGTGAAGGGAAAACGCTGAAGATGTTCCAAAGATTTTGAAAAAAAGCAACACTTTATTCAACTACGATGGCGGAAATCTTACACGGAAATTTGGTTCAAACAGTTAACAGGTACGTGTCGCCTGCTATACGCTGGATATATAATTAGGATTGTGGGACTTCTGTAGAAGACGGCATCGGAAGTTATACACAGATAAATTTGATTGATGAAATGGGAGATCATGGTGGGTGGCGCTGCCAATGAGATATAAAAAGAGAGACCCAGAAAAGGAATAAAGTATCTCGAGCTAGGCACATTCTACAGTTTTGTCTGGCGACAATGTTAAATGTTCCGGCCCATACTCTGCAGATTTGGGACCAGTACCATTTTTTGAGAAAAACGGTTTATTGTAGAACAGGAGATGCACGTTGAAGAAACCTATTTGAAGATTCTGGATCAGAGCACCGAATCCGTTTAGCCAAATGCTCAGCTGGAAACGTGACATTCTTACTGAAGTTTGGCCATAATGTTTATCCTGGAAATATTGTAATAAATATTGACCTGTCAGGATATCGCCTCGGAGTCCGTATGCATAGCAGGCAGTTCAACAACACGGAATACGGTTCAAAGCTTGTCGTCTAATAATCAGAGTAGTTGGCTGTGAGCAACTAAAGGAAAGCACGTCCAAGATCGTCTGTCGAATATTGTTCATTCGTTGTAGTCATCGTTGCGGATAAAGAACTGGAGCACTGCGAACCAACAGTGGCGGGCTGAGACAAACAATGAAAGCACTAATCAACATTTGAACCGACAAAGCCGTGCGAAAGCGAGCAAGCAGTGCAGGCTCCTGAATGGTGCTCATGAATGCTGGTAAAATTCAGCTATTTTAATTAATAGAATGAAATTTCCATGAGCAAACAGAGCCTTTTTATCTTGACAAGTGCCTATATCACGACCATGAAACTGAATCAAACAAATATAGTTCTGCATCCAAATGAATCACATTTTAAATGAGAACACTTCCAAGAAGTATTCAAAACTTTTTCGTAAGTTGGCCCCTGCATCAAAAAAGAGTTCTTCAAGAATTTATGCTGGCTTTGAAGCCAATTTCCAGCGATTTCCTGAGTTGGATACTTGGTCCATAAATTCTCTCATGCTCAGTCCCCGTTGCCGTTGCAGTAATGCGCTACGCACGGAATTTGTCACAATGTGGGAATTCTTATAGCAGTGCAGTTTACGTCGCGTGGCATTCGCCGGCGTAGTCAAAGCGTCTGGGCTGCTGAATAGCACAGTGATACGAAGCATGCGAAGGAACTACAGCCTGACTGACCAGCCAGTGCCATGGTTTTTCCCAGAAAAGTATCCACGCAAAATACGCTACCTGAAAAGCACAACTATCCAAAAGACTTGTTCTGGACTATGGATCATCGAATGGGGAACGTCGGTAATAGGCGAAAGAATACGCACGCTT
>NW_008752220.1:92503-109062 GCF_000715545.1 Opisthorchis viverrini | reverse complement strand
GGTAGTAGGCGAAAGAATACGCACACACCAGAGTCCTTTATGTTCAATTGATCAGAAGGAACGCGGAGCAGCCCGCGTATAAGCGACCGAATCAAAGGAAATAGCTCAATGTGGGACCAGTTGGCAATAAACGCCAGATTCAGCGCCTCACCGATCGTTCAGCAAACCCCTCTGAAATAAGGTTTCTCCACTCCGCAGTTCGAAACCGTCCGATGCAGCGGAATAAACTGACTCACTATGTCTGTGGCAAGTAGCACAGCTTCCAATCACTTGATTCCGAAAAAAACGCCACAAAGCCCGTTAGAGAACGATGGGCTAGTACTGTTGCCACCTATGGGCATTTAACCAATGTCCTAAGTAGCTAGTGGTCAAGTTTTGAACGCTTTGTCTACCAGAATAGATTTTACCCTGGATTTCCGTTGTTCTGCGAATCCACTCACGGGCTTACTCAGTGGTCTCCAAATTTTGACCTTCACCTCCGGGGTCGTCTCTCATTCAAGCCATATATTTTGTTATACGTCATCAACTCATAACCCTAGATATGATGGTCTAGATATATGATCCATTTTTGGTCCCGAGGTTTTCAGTAACAGTGGATCAAACAAGAAGGCGAACCCTTGGAAAATGATTGAACTTTTAACGAACAGATTGCTTTCCTATCAATCTCGAATAGCTCAGTTCTACTGATAAGACCATGCCAAAGAGATCGGCACTGGAATTGAGTTTTGCTATTATTGGAACTCATCAGCACAGCGTGTTCTTGGTATCAACAAGATTCGAACTCCGAAAATCTGATGTGTGAGCGTGTCATTATTGCTCCGTTAGCGCAATATGGGCACATCAGAATTCTCACATTTACGTAGAACAAATAGTTAGCAATAGTGCAGTGTAATGGATCCAATTGATGAATGAGTTTTCCCGTTTTCTGTGAACCTTACTGGCAAATCAGTCGACCAACGCAACCTGCAGAGTTACTGGATCGTTTTTCGAGGCGTTAGGCAAGTCCATCACCTTATCCAAGGCTGAACACGTTCAGCTGCTCAGACTTGATAAATCAGGTGCGTCTGGATTCAACTGATGGAGTAATGGTAACCCACTTTCCTAGCATTCATCCACCGAGACCGTCAAGAGTCCGCTAAAATCCGAGTGGAACCCAAGTACACTCGTTCCCCATTTGGTTGAAACCCAAATGAAACTGACTAGTCTTCGCTCATTTTGGTTATGGCAGTAATATAGGTCTGGAAGCACAATTTTCCACACACAGAGAGTAAAATTAACACGACAGTTTTCTCTGAAATATTGGATAACCCATTGTACATCTTGCATACGTCGTTGGTGGGAATGATAGAGTCAGTCAACTTGCTCTTCAGATGAGTTCTGAAAAAAAAACATGTCAGAGGACGTCACCGTAACGTTGGCCTTAGCAACCAACACAAGTTGCCCATGGAAACTGCAGTTACGGCCAAAAACATCAACGAAATATATGTTTCACTCAATAAAGAATTCTGTTTTGGAATTGGTTACACTGTCCATTTCCATCTTCCAACTATATTTTTATCTGTTCTAAATACGTCAACTCCAGTAACGGGAAACTCGTTTTGCAAACCAACTGTTGTTGCACTGTGATGCTAAAATTTTTAAGTTTTTTGGGGGCATTTGGTTGATGGTTATAAACAGTAACTTTCACAACAGTTAGTGTTGGTGAGTTATGTCTACTTCCTACGGTTGATTGCTTGATATACTGTGATTTTCAACGAGAAGCGAAATTCGCGCCGCTCACGAAGGACGACCATGCAATAAACCATACTTGGTGAGGACCTGAATTCCTGTTGACATGCTGGATTTTGTAACTCTATAGAGTTCAAACGCCTCCCCCCGTTGAAATACGGTATATCAGCATCCATAAAGGCACAGGTTCTCCGGTGACTTGATATGCGCAGCGTATTCACATGGACCCAGTTTCTCCAAATAGAGGTAGGCCATCCGGAAAGCACCTAGGAATGCAGAGGCTTACTGAATTTACTGAAACGTCCTCTTGTTCTGGAGAACCACAGCAACCTACTGTCGAAAAGCAGTCAAGTAAGCAGTAACATTCTCCTGAATGTGGTAAGGGAACACCGGTTGAAACCTGTGGCAAATACTACTCCCAAGTAAGCAGTAACATTCTCCCGAATGTGATAAGGGAAAACCGGTTGAAACCTGTCGCAAATACTACTCCAATGACAGGTCTTGGTATGCTTCACGGTATCCACCAGTTAACTCACTCACAAGTTTTTGGAATGCACTGGAAATTAGAGTAAGTCCACCCAGTTGGAATGCAGAAAACAATGGTTTGTGGAATCTGCTACCTAGTGGACGTGAACTCAAGGTAGCCTTTTACTTGTTCTTACTACTACCAAACAAGGAAACGCAAAGTCGCTCAATTACACGTATGTAACCATTTGAGTCTCAAAATATAGGAACTCTGGCTTTTTTATTGGCTGTTCAAACGTTTACTGCAAATCTGCTTGACGTTGGGGATCTCCAGCAAAAAACAAAGCGCTTTTTGGTTATCAAACTCATCATTCACAAAAGCTGTGACTTGACGATTTATTTGACTTATGTAGGGGGAGTTGGCTCAGTGGTTAGAGCGCAAATTTACTGACCAGAAGATCCGCGTTCGAACCCGAACTCCGCCTCCCGGGTTCTTCTGTTTAGGCTTGAGAAACCTGCCAGCATACCTTCTGGTGACATGGCGCTTAGGCACAAAAAAGGTGCTACAGCCAAACAATTTTATTCGTTTTGGACTTTTATTCTGACTGGGTCTACCCAAAAATTCAGATGTTATCCCGTGGATTTGTCCTGATGCTCGTCACAACTCTTATCGTTAACGACAGCAAATTTTTTCAGCGGATTCCGGGTTGATAATTCTGACAAACTGTCTTTCCCACGACGATTCTGAACGAATCAACACGGACACCGGAATTATGGCAACAGAAATTCCTTCGTCCGAATTGAGAACAAATGTGACTTCCCAGCACACAAAATGTCCCGTTTTTGAAACCTCCATTTTCTACACTTGTCACCAGTGACTTGAAACAGTTGGGTGTAAATATATTTTCAAACCATTCTGTTCCCAGTTTCATATGGAATTTTTGGTGTTTTGATCAAGCTGGGCACAGCTGAACTTGTCCACGAGATAATTTGCGGTCTTTATTTTCATGCTCGGGTGACTTGTATACCTGAGAGGGTGTTGTCCAATGTCGTTTAGGACGATAACCGCGGAATCGCGCACGAAACCGGTCAACTTATCAGATTATTCAGCAAACGTTTGTTCACTATGTGTGAGCACCTTGTGCACTCTGAAATGACTGACCGTTGAACAAAAAATAAAAAAAATTACACCGCGGCGAACACAATAATGTAGCACACAAAGGTGTTTGTGATTTTGGTGGACAACATCTATTCTCAAATAAGAGCCCTTCCTGACAAAGCAAACAAAAAGGGAGGGTCACGGAACCTGGTTTTCTAAAGTCATTAATAGTCTGTTAGAATACAATTGATGTTATCTGAGAAATTGAAATCGAATATGCGCCTTAACGTTCCAGTCGACCCGGCCACGGACCGATTCTGTGATGAAAGGTTTTTTGTCTAATCAAAATCTTGCGAACTTTAACAAAACTGAGCATTCATGCATTGTCGTCTTACCATCAGGATCGTGCAATCTACGCCTCGTAGCCTGGTAGCAACACGGTTACCCATCTAATAAGTCTCATCTGTTACAAAATCCGTAGATTTCATGAGTAGCCACTAGCAACAAGGAATTATCATCTTAAGGTAATGCAGAGATTTTATAGACACTGTGTGCATCATGCTAAGTAACTTGGACTTTCGGGGTTGCGACAGCGACTGATACGTTCACCCATTCTTTATCGATTTTGAAAACATCATGCAGGGTGAAACACTTTTGCAATGACTACATTAATTAACTATTTCTTGTCGGTCATTGCTGGTTTTCGAGTCGTTCAATGGGCTAGGTATAGCCCCCGTCTAATCACACGCTATTGGCTGAAATTTCAGGTAATTCTCCTTACTTGCAGATTGACTTTCTGTTAGGAGGCCGTTCCGAGGTAAGAGCCCACTTTGATTCAAAGACGAACTTTCTCAACGGCCTCCGGATCATTTTTTAAAAATCTTTTTGTTCATTAAAAATACTCTCTTCAATGGTCTATTTTTAAATTTATTGGTGTGACCGACTATTGTTAATCCGTATGGTAAATTCAATGTGCGTAGGATTTGCTGATGACCAGGGTGTCCAACATCCACCTCTGAAGAACCGAAGCAAACTCTACCACGTCAGTGGTATATCACACATGAGAACAAACGTGGAGGTTGCCTCTGAACTGAGCAACGCCGGATCCAGTGAGGTACCCAAGATTCGCTAAGTGAGTTAACAACAGACGAGATGCATCGTGCAACCGTCATCTGGTCCCATCTGAATTTCTCCTTCATATGGTCTGTTTGATGATCCATAAAAGTATGAAGTCGAATGTCTTGGGACGTGCCTGAGAGCCTTCAAGACAAAAATGCCGAATTTACGAATACAGATAATAGTATACATGGGAAGCAAGTGGGTTTTCGGCCCTTTGGTTCTCACATCCCATGGTCTTGGATTCAAACGCAAACTCTAAGGCACCACCCTGATCCTACACCTTTTGTTGAGTGGTCTGTTGAATGTGTCTGGTTGGGAGAGGTTTTTGTTCCGAGGAATAGGGAGGTGTAGTGTGTTTCCCATCACAACCACAAACAACCACTAAAGGACTGCTCATCTTTGAAGACCATCGCTTCACCAAAATACACCCAGGTTCTCAGTCGAAATGCGCTCAAAATATTCGAATCTATTCTCCTAAACCACAATGTCACTTGAGCTGCAAATGCGTCAAGTTATTTGCTTCATACTTTGTGACCCATTTTCTATATTCCAGAAACGGTAAGTCACACAACTCAAGCACCTGCCTCCACTGTAGAACTACACTTATGACGACCAATTCATGTGTACTAGTCGGGTTCTGGGCAGAGTTGACAGCCGATTTTGGCACAGTCGAAGAAATCGGTCGCCACTTTTGTGTGGGAATGTAATCTGAGACATCTACGGAATGAGAAAGAAGAAGGTAGAGAACAAAGCTTGTTTTCTGTTATTGTGATTGGCTTATACATCATAAATTTATATGGCAGCAGAAGTCACGTGGAAAGGGTTAAGATCGGGACCACATACACTTTGGAAAAATAGAAATCAAAAGAAGGGAGGTTGGATGAGGGATAGGTCAATGGGTCACGGAATCAGGTAAGTGACGTCAATGTCAGACAGACTTGTGGGACCGGATGTTTCGTAGGCCAGTTCAGTTTCACAGGTCGCACAAGTTTCTTTTGGATGCAAAGTTGCGGATCCACCAGTCGGATTCTGATCGCCTCTGCGATCGATATTAGTTTGGATCGTACCAGACGTGATCGGTTCAGAGGTACCCGGTATATGATGGTGAAGGCTTGCTCCTTGTCTATGATATGACAGGTTTCGGCCAAATGTGATACAACCGCGCATGAGCCTGGTTTTTTCCCACTACCACTCAGAGACACGGGATTGTGTTCTCACGTTCTCTCCGACAAATACCTTGTCGTATGACCAACATATGATGCTCAGCACAAGCAAACAAATGAGTACACACAAAAGCTGGTGGTAGAACGTGGCAGTTCGCTCTCATCTGATTCTTTGACACATTGGCCTATCCCCCATTCAACCTCCCTTGTTTTTATTTCTATTTCTCTAAAGTGTATGTAGCCCCGATCTTAAACTTTTCCACGTGATTTCTGCTACCAAATAAATGTGTGATGTACTAGCCAAGAAGCACAATCACAGAAAACAAGCTTTGTTCGCTACCTTCTTCGTTTTCATCCAGCCACATCTACGGAATTTAGTCAGTCCTAAAATACGGTCGAAAGACGAAAGACGATGCAGGGTAACAATGCCCTCAAAAGGAAATCCTATCCATTTCAAGTATTTTCTTCAAGACGAATATGAACTGAGAGCCAAACTGAATTCGACACTGAAAACGTCATCTAGTGGCGTTTCCAGAGCAACCGCATTCAGGTGAAAAAGCCACATTAATTAAGAAGAGATGCATCCGAGAACAGCGGCATCGTGCAGTCTCCTGCTAAAGGGTTTGACAACTTCCAGAAAATTCCTACGATAATGATGAGACGTTTTAAGAATGCTTCATTGCAACCACATCCAGCGTCGTTTAGTATCACACGTTTCGGAGAAACAACGTTCATACGGAGAGCGGATGAAATAGCCGAATAAATTAACAATTCAAATCACCTGAATTGGATGAAGAGGAGACGTCAGGACCCGTCAAATGAATGACGACAAGCGTCACGTTATGCACACGTTTTTTTTTAAAGAATGACAGTGCCATCTTACGATTCCACTGCCGTGAAGGTCAAACCACTTGGAAAATCGTCCAGTCTCTTCGCTGTAAATTTGTTCTAAGAAAAGGCACAAGCGAGATAACTAGACATCGTTGTAGTTTACGAATAATAGCCAAACTCTAAACACCGGGTGAAAGTGTTATACAGGATCGATGATTAGATTAATGTAAACGGTCACAGAGCCATTTGGCAAGATCGCATTTAGGGTCTACTTTTGTTCCTTCACCAAACCAAACCTGCATTTTGAAAAGTGTAAACTCAAGGGGTTCAAAATAAACATGTTTATATGAACAGCACCATAGTGAAAGAAATATCATGAGATCTGTAAAACTTCATATCATAAAGGAAATTACTCACAAGGTTTGTGAAAAATCTTCGACAGTCCACAACCGATTTCGTCCCTCTTGGCGCAATCCCCGAGTTTCCGTCAACCTTATGTTCTATTTCAGACCAAACCGGACCGTTTTCGAGAAATCCACTCATTTGCAAATCAATCAGGTATTTGTCTGGTGCATTGGAACAGTTTCATCAAAATACATCAAAGTTCTCTTCATACCATTACTTCTTGGAGCATGAGAGTGGACAAAAATGACATACTCACGAATCGTGAATGTCTTTCAGTCCTATTTTACTACCAAATTACGCAGTCCTGTTCACAAATACACCGACATAAGAAAATTCATGATCATGTGGTCAAATTCAAAACCAGTTATAGGAATTCTACTTGCATATTTGTTCGCTGTTCCTTCAAAACCAGCAATTTGGAGACACCGGGTAACCAGAGAGCACTACCGTCTTCTTGTGGTCTAGTGGGAATAAGTGGACCCAATCATTAGTTTCTCTCGTTGATCAGTATGAGAAAGTTTATTTTCTTGCAAGTCTGTTCGGGGACCACAATCTTCAGCGGATTAAACCTTGAGGGCATGGGTTTGGGTCACACGCGAGGTTGTTGGACTGTGCACTGCTAGTCACCGTTATTAATATCGCCGTCATCATCACTATGATCAACGTCTGTGTAAATCGCCGGTATTCCAAGCAAAACAAAACCATCTCGGTTGCTTAGAAACTTTTTGGACGATCACTAGGTTCCAAGCTGTTCATAGCACCAAATACCCAGCGGAGAAATGTGATTACAGTTGAAAACAAGAATAACCTTGCACAGATTCGTTTGCTTCCATAGGTTTTGAAGAACTCGGCTAAATAATTCATCTGGTCCAATCTTCAAAATCGGATTGTAGTAATATGTCCCAAATATGGTGGAACCACCATACTACAATTGATCCTGCACGATGTTGAAGAATACGTACAAGGTTCTCGTAACTACAAGTAAGACGGGCATGGTAAACCAAGAACTGCAGAGGGGATTCAACAGGAAACAACCAGGAAAGCAACCAGTGAACGCCCGAAATCTACTGAGACTATCAGCTCTGCTAGATGATGACCAGACAGACAACGCAAAATACAGCGCTGCACAGCCATGAATCAAAACCAGACAGCGTGAGTCAACGTTGATCAAGATCAGACCCACAATATGCAGAGCGTCACAGCTTTGTACCAAAGCCAGACCGCTTGCGTCAGCATTGGACCAAGTTCAGACAGCGTCCTTCGAATAAATATCTTGAGACCGTTGTATTTTTGCACTCGCTTGTTCGGAGTGTACCTGCAGTGTTCCCTTCGGCGAGCCCTTTTTCCGGCACTAGGCACGAAGCGGGTCAACAGTCCAATACGGCAGGTTGGTGAATCGGCACATATAAGAGGTGTACTTATTCCACGAGGATACACAACACCAGACGGGCGTGCTCAATATGCGTGTCAAGGCCAGGGGCGGTCAGCTGGACCATCAGGAATGATACTTCTATCAAAGTGTCAGTTGCCAGATCAGAAAAAACTATCCGAACTATCCTGATTACATCGACCCTAAGCAGGATAGGGAATAACCAGGTGTTCATCACAACCGAATTGTTCAACAGTAAGTCTTTAATCGCACTTGAAAAATTTTGTAAACCAACCCAATCTTCTAGGACATTATTTGTTGTGAAAAATGTAGTTACTGCCGGTAAGCAGATGACTGTTGGCCTGTTCGCAATCTTGCTAATCACACTGACAAGATTTTGTCACCAAACAGGTTGACAAGCACGTTTATTCTGAATGACACTTTACTCCCCATTAAGATTTATCTTGTCTGTTTTTATCAAGCGTTTTTTAGCAAGCGTAACCACAATGGTAAGGGAAATGCCTCAATTCGGTGTAGCCTGGTTTTGCAGGAGTCACCTGTGTTGTCGACACTTACACTCATTTACACGCCAAGTTTTTATTTAACGGATCTCTTCCTGTTGAATGTTTCCTTCATGACATCTTTTAGCTAAAAGTGCTGCGAAAAGACCACCACGTATTTAAACTATTACGAAATTTCAGGCATCGACGTATCATAAAGGGATCTGCTTACAAGGTGGCTAAAAGCTCTTCGCAGTCCGGCTTTGTCCACCTTGGGACTCATCGAGTAGGAGCAATCTACGAGTTCAAAGTCAACATTACGTGGTACTTAAACACTCCAGCATAAATGGGTGGCTCGTCTAGGATTCTTTTGAGACTCCGATGGGCTGTTGAAGAGTCTTGAGCAACCTTGTGTTACGCCTAACAATCGTTGTCCGATATCGTGCAAACCGAAAAGTAAGGCGGCTTAGCGCAGCACACACGGGTGAAAAGTTTCAGCTATACTTCAGATGACTCGTTCGTAATAACCGAATTGGCACGTAAAGGTATTTCTCATTTCTCGCAGTTTAGTTTCGTGGTTTTCCTCATGAAGTGTTGCTTCTTATTTTATTTTTAATCATTTTAATTGATTTTATTTAACTAACAATGATCAAACTATTTGTTAAATACTCTTGACTTTCAAAGTGTCAAAGAGTTTTCTCGGAGCATGTATCCTCTCAAAGTCACTCTGGGAATTCGCGCTACTCCCAAAAGTACGAAAGATAATGCTGAACAACTAACCAGGAGCAAATCAACTTATTGATGGAGACTTTAGACCTCTATCCCCAACAAAATAGTTTTACAACAAATCAGATTTTGCAAAATTTTATTTTTCGAGTCAGGGCGGGAAATTTTTTGACAGATTTCAACATTAAAATATGTCGATTCATACATAATTTGATCTATCAACTGTCAGAAAAACGCGCCCCACATGCTAAAATTACAGACAGACACCCTCCAGTCAGTTAGAACACATAAAAGGATTTGTTGTGAACACTGTCTTTAGGTTTATTTGATGTGTATTATTGATCTCAGTTGTGAAAGATATAAAGGGACCAAATGAAACAGTTTCTAAGAGGTCAGAACCCTTTGCGCCTGGTGAAAAGCTTGGAGCTGGTGAGGTTTCTGTGTGAGCAGTAAAGGCATGTTCGCTCAAAATCCACACTATACCATCATTGTCATTTTACGAGCCTGACACCTGCTAGAATGCTGCCGCATGCGGGTCAGTGAATCAACCTTGTAGTGCACGTCTAATGACTTGTTAGTTACGGTTAGTAAGTAGCTGCTAGTTGCGAAAGCTAGAACATATCAACGAGGCCCGGTTGTTCACAGCTCATGGCCGACTTCAACACAGCGCTCCTTACTTGTAACGAACCACGAAGACAATAAATAATCCCCCAAAGATAGTTCTGTCTTCAAATTTAATCTCATATTGCCCGGAAAATATTCTCAGTCGTTACATCGGACGAAGTTCAACAGGCTCTGCTTAGATGATCTCGATCTGGAGGAATAACCACTGTCTCATTATGCAACGTAATATTTGGCTTATTGGTTGCGCTGAACCAAAAAAACCTTATCTTTTTCTGCGAGAACAAACGTTCCTACTAATTAGAAAGCCAATGGAAGAGTAATCAGGCAATTCTAAAATATTCCAGTTATTTACAAACTGAACATTGGTCATCTGAGTCATTGGTCTGTCTGCACAGCTTGATGCACAAAGAAAACTGCAAAACAATTACGTTCATCTCAATCACACACACGTAACATCTTTTCTCTGGATGATGGGACGTTTTCAAGATAATTTCAAAAATAAATAACCAGTAGTTTATTCCTTCGATTAATATTGCGTCAACTTTGAGCCTTTATGCGTTCATCTACGGTACCGTTATGCCTTCACCAGTATCTTGTTCATAGCCTAATTACATCATGATGTTTCGAAATTTTTATCAACATTCGTTACCTCCGAAGCTGGACGAAGCGGCATATAAGATTATGACAGTAACTCACAGCCACACTCTAATAAACCATACTTAGTGAGTCTTTCAAGGAAAAGGGATAAATCACATTTTGGCAAACGTAAGAGATTTGAAAATTTCACTTGAAAGGTGACAAGCACTCAGTATGATTTAATACGGTTTATCGGCTAAGCAAGCTGTTCATTCAATTTTAGGCAAGAGCAACAGTCAGTTGCGCGACGCCCAAACATAGGTTCGAACCTGCGCGGGGAGATCCGCGGTCTCAAACATTCAACTATAAAGACTACAAGGAGAAACTTGATAAATAAGGTGAGAGGTGCGTCACACAAAATCGAAATAAACAGACACTATTAACCGGTGTTTAAATTAGCCATCATCTGTTCACGCCAAACTGTCCGAACCAAAGGGCCTAAAGGATTCAGTTAAATACTTTTCAGCCACTGTACCTTCGATTTCTAAACCGATCCATCTATTTTCCAAACAGCAACGTGTCTCATTTCAGTGCATCGATCTGATAAGCTGCATAGTGAGCAGACAGCTGTCTGGATTTCGAATCTTTGTAAGAAATTACTGCTCGGACGACAGTTGCGACAAGAAAAAAACAAAAAGTAAGACACTAATGTCCTACATCGAACAGAGTTCGCTTGGAATAATAGGCTTACTGAAATCGACCGTATGAACGTGATACAACGTGGCACAACTGAGACGGGACAAAATGCAAATTGGACGATTTTGGTTCATGCGTAAAAGAGATTTTCGAGGTAGAAGGAAGATAAATGTGTCGGACAAACTGGTTATGTTCTGTTGCGGGGGGGATTCCCAGAATTCTCGCACCAATCGTTAATCAACCCATCATGCATGAAAAGTAACCCGCGAATGTGGTGACTTTTTGGCCAGTTTTAAATCCATTTAAGTTTGTTTAGCACAAAAAAACAATCGGCGTATATTTGATAAACCGGGTTCCGTTGTATGACTGCAGCCTGCCTGAAGTTTTGACTGCGTTTCTACTTACACACAACAAGGAAGGATCTATTAGATCCTAGTCTGCATTAAACCGGTGTGACGTGTAATACCAACCAAACGATTTGTTAGTCGATTGAATAGTTCAGTGGGGAAACAAATCAAGTAACCCAATCTTCGATTAGAGCGTGTTTGTTTCCAAGTCATCCATAAAAACCCATTCGAAAGTAATGGGAGGTATTAAGGAAACATTTACTTTACTTTGTTGATGGATGGAAGCGACCTGCATTAACAGTTCCGACACTATCAGAGTGCCAAGACTTACGGCAACAAGCAATTATGCAGTCCCCTGAAGGCCATTCTACGACAGGGACTTATTGACCTCGTGTCACTAACCTTATTATTCAAAGGAGGGTTAATGAGATTTCTACGGTCCAAGAAAGTGATTCGTACACCCTAAGAAGCTGACTTCTTGGAAAGAGCCGCTGACGGATATGCGCAACGCACTCGTTGTCCAAGACAGCTTCGTGTGACAATTTGTCAACATAAGAACAGCTATATAGATTTTTATTAAAACTGAAAAGAAAATTGAGGCAATTGCTTCATTAAAATAGAAGTACCCCTTTGCAATAATCACAAATCAGCACGTCCTTAATCGTTTCGAGCGCATTTTAAGGAGTGGGTTTTAATGATTGGAAGGCCGGAGGTTTGAACGTCACCTCAACGTCCCGATGGTTCTCGTATAGGCTTAAAAAACCTGAAAGTATATCAGCACACGTGCTTCCTTCGGGTGGCATGACAGCTGAGCAAAGAAGAGGCGTAACAGCTGGAATATTTGTGAATCTCGTGTAATACATCAGGCACTTGTATTGGAGACCTTCAAAAAGGAATCAACGGTATCACTGTCAGTGACATAGAATGGGATAAGAGTTGATAAGGCAATTGATACAGCGGTAGTTGATCCGATCAAGGGGGCATCGGCAGTGCTCGGTTGGGTGTCGTAATTCCTGAATCTCTGTTCACGTGACGCAGTTTTCACTTCGGATTATTTATGACCCACTCAACAACTTTATTCGGCAAAAAAACGTGAAGTTTAAGCTAGTGCTATAAAATCTCCATTCGTTTGCAAAAAAATCAGATATATGGTTTTAAAACATGTTTATATCGTTCCGTGCTCACATGTTGATGCCGGTTGCTATTTATGTAAACATGAGCTAGTATTTGTGCTGTTCTTAGTGTTATATCAGGGGGTGATCTTCCGTTTGCTATGCCGTATCCTTTCATAAAAATTCGACAGCATTTAATGGCCGTAAAAGCGTGACAAAGTGCACTAACATATTCTCCAAACAAGTCTTGAAAAAGGGACCCAACTTGCCACCCGACCATGGTTCAAACCTCACGACTTCCCTTGTCTAGGCTAGGGCAACCCGCAGCATCCCAGCCCTTGTGGATCCTCTGGATGGCATGGCACACATGCCCAAACGAATGTCACAGCTGAACCATATTACCCGACCAATCCCACTGCAACGGTGGTTGATGGTGACGTTTCACTTTCCAGAAGCATCCTTTCAATCTGAGATTCTGTTACGACGAACCTCACTCAGAAGTGTCGAATTCAGGACCCAAAGCACGCGGTGAAATTCCATGCAATTTTCCGGGTTTCAGACACCCGGGTGATGTCTTTGTCCTGATTATCCCGGTTTTGGTGGCATTTGATGAAGCATTCATGCTGGTCATTTGGTTTCAGTTGAGACTTTCTTCCGTTCTTATTGGCCCTACTGGCCCCTGCAAATTTTTGGGAGTTATCATTTGAGAGACACAAGATTGATGAGCGTTAGGAGGTAATCAGCGGAGGGTGTGAAAGAACCCAAGTGGACTGAAGGAAGGAAGTGAGCCAGCTATTCCAAGTGCCCAATACCAACTCAATACTAATTACAAAGTCGATCGTCAGTCGTATCAGTGTATCAAAATGCGTACGCGAAATATTTCGGATATTAAGTTTAACGTTTTGGACGCGATGTCGGCTGTTTTATATATTTTTTTACATTTTAGGAACCACAAGGCTGTTTCCCAAAAGCCAGTTGTCCTATTGATAGGTTAAGATGAAATCAATTCCTAAACGACTGCTTTACTGCCGGGGTTACTCTTTTGAACGAATGCGCTTTCGAAGTTGGTTCGTTTGTCGTTTCTCCGAAGCATTCATCGCCACATATACATGCATGATACAGTTATTGTTTACTGATTGTGCTGATGCTGACGAATGATTGTGTCTTGTGGTCCCGATGTGACAAAAATCAGACGCTATCTTACGTCTTCTATGATACGCAGTAGTATAGTGTTTGTTGTCTTCACCATGGTAAGAAATGGATATCGACTGCCAATTTGTTGCAAACCTCTAACGCAAAATGACTGCCACGGTAACCTACATCTATCGAAGGATAGAACCACTTCCAAGATAATCGTCGTGAAGGAAGGTTTAATTTACTACCTGTGCGTCGAAATTTGGTTTTGGTGCAAGTCTTTTCACCGTGGATAAGGAGGGTGAGGGATAGAGAGAAACGCTTTGGAGGCAATGGCCCCGTTAGTTCATTGGTCTGTCTGTCTGGTGCGGCAGGGATTGAGAGCTACTCATTGAATGTGATAGCTCTATTGCAAGATCGCCATTGGTTGCTTGACAATGGCATATCGGTCAGGTTGATTATTCATTTGTTGGTCAAATTCCGTGGTTCCTTCCGGTCAAATGGTAGTTTTCAAAGCAAAAGAGCTGACCAGTAAAGTTTATGGAATGACCGCCTCATCCCAAAACAACGCCGGGTAGAGAGGAATTCACGAGGCAAACAGTCCTCTGGTATACAAATTACATCACCTAATTAGCGTAGCCTGTGAACTGGGACAAGCGAATCTATCGATGGAGTGTAAAGTCTACTCGAACCCATTTTCCCTATTTCACTATTGTTGATCTGGTGTTCCAACCAAACACATGCAATGCTTTGAAGAAAACTATGGTCAAGCATCTTGGATCTTTGAAGGTATTTTGCATGCAGCGACGTGTCTCTGATTCATACAGTAGGGCAGATCAGACCGCGGTACTGTGCATCCTGTTCTCAATAGTCACCTGGATGTCACGAGGGTACAACAAATGTCGCAGGATGGTAAAACACTACTCTGGCCTTTTGGTTACCGGAAGCGTATTGGTCTTTTGGCGGTTCACCGACAGTTATAAAACAGCCCAGATAAAAGATCTCATCTAATAGATCAGTCGGTTCACCTACAAGCATGAGGCTTGGGTTTTACCCCCCTCTCAATCTCGTTGCATTGTTCGCTTGCATGCATGGTTGGCATTTCTGAGGGGTCCGAACCAAGGAAGGACAGCAATATCTTTTGCACATTCAAAGTCAGCGAGCAAGCGCCTCTGATCGATTCACGTGTTGTTTGTCGCAAGTGAATAATCCCCAAAGAGCGTATCAACAAAGCCGTTAAGGTGGAAATTGTGATGGAGGACAGCACTGCGTGACACCACTGGATGCGGTAAACTCAGGAGAGCTTTAACCCTAGACACTTAAGCGCCCACCGAAGTAGGTGAATAAAGCCTTTATATGAGATGCGAAACTAAAAGAATCAGCCTTCATCGCCAGACACTGCAGCCGTTTCCTACGATCAAGGGGATCATAATCAGATCCGAGATCGAAAGATATAAACATTGTTGCCCATCACGTGTGGCGCAGCTCGACCACTTGCCTCGATGTGAAGATGCGATCGATGCGACCCAGCCAGTACAAACCTTAGCTTGATTTTCGTGAATCCGAATCTCTCGATGACTGATCGACCTTCGTCGGATGATGCTGAGAAAATCCGTGGTAGTCATAACCACAAGGCCTATTCCCCGGAGATTTTGCACGATTTGTGAACATGAAAATTCTGGTCGGAACTTTTTCTTTCCATCCGGAAAATTTTTGTGTGGGGTTATTAGGTTGGTTACCATTGACTTGATAATTGCTTCGTAGAGTGCATGGTGCAAACCGTCCGGTTTAGGCACTTTGTTTTCCCGAGGCATTGAGATAGCACAGTGGACTTCTGCTGATGACGGCGAATCGACTTCGATATTGCATCCATATTTATTAAGTCATCCTCCGTTTCTCAGACTTTTAGATTCATCAGGGCTGTTCGTAGATTCTTAAGCTACCTCTCGATCGGCGTTTGAGGGATCTGCGCGCACCATCGCAGTCGGTTTTTCCTGATATAGTTTCCCTGGATTCATTCAGAGACGCTGATCTTGAATAGCTACACTATTCAATGAGGTGTACGAGCGTCCTTGTGCAACTTCCACCATCCCCCAGCGGTTTCCTAAGTCCCAGTGTTGCCGTTGAGCTCGGGGGCGACTGAGTCTCTTCAAAGTGATATTGTTGAAATACAGACACATTTTGCTAGTGGTGAACTTAAAGCATCAAACGGCGCGTTCCAGAGGGAAAGCGAATAGATGCGCGTGTGTGCACAATGACGTAATCGGAGTATTCGGGGGCGACTGAGTCTCTTCAACGTGATATCAATGAAATACGGACACATTTTGCTGGTGGTGAACTGAAAGCATCAAACGGCACGTTCCAGAGGGAGAATAGATGCGCGTGCGTGCAGAGTGCGGTAATCGGAGTACACTGTTGTAATCCAAAGTAAAAAAACAATCTCAAGTCGCAGATCTCCACCGGTAACGGATTGTTACACGGTCCAAATGTGCTCACGGCTTGTTTGCTGTTGGCAGTCTCCACTTCAAGTCGTGTGAGTGATTCTACTGAAGGCTTATTGGAGATAAAATGGAGATAAAATATTCAGCATATGACCGAATAATTCGTTTCGTATCATCTGTGCAGTAAGCACCACCTCCTAACCAACCGCCAAGCTGAGCATCAT